>NC_068424.1:49725706-50025706 GCF_023373465.1 Oncorhynchus keta | reverse complement strand
TTGAGTGTCTTCAGCAAGAAAAAGGCGTCCATTCTGCCGCCTCATCGCCCGGAGGACTGCGCGATCGACCTCCTTCCTGGGGCCGCCCCCTAAGGGTCGGTCCTACCCCTTGTCCAGCCCAGAGAATGAGGCTATGGACACCTACATAGTAGAGGCCCTCGACATGGGATTCATCTGTCCATCCATATCTCCAGCTGCATCCAGTTTCTTTTTTTGCTAAGGAAAAGGATGGTAGTCTCTGTCCCTGCATAAATAAATAAATTACAGACCCCTCAAATGACCTGACCATCAAGAATTGCTTCCCTTTTCCTCTGATTCCGGTCGCACTAGAACAAGTTGGACAGGCTACCATCTACTCCAAACTGGACCTACGTAGTGCTTACAACCTGGTCTGTATATGAAGTGAGGATGAGTGGAAGCCAGGGTTCATCACCCCGAGGGGTTACTAGGAATACCTGATTATGCTCTCCGGTCTCACCACTGCTCCCGCAGTCTTCCAGTCCATCATGAATGAAGTTTTCCTGGACAGGATCAACCAGTTCATCATGGTGTACATTGATGATATCTTGATCTACTCTCACTCCCTTGCAGAACACGTACAGCATGTGCAACAGGTCCTCCAACGACTACAGGACCACCATCTTTATGTCAATGCTGAGAAGAGCGCCTTTCACGTGACTACAGTAACCTTCCAAGGGTTCGTGCCGACACCAGGAGGGGTCAACATGGACGAAGGCAAAGTCACGGCCATGCTTAACTGGCCCAAACCTGCCACCGTAAAGGAACTACAATGGTTCTCCAACTACTACCACCAGTTCATCCAAAAATACAAATGACTAAATACTCAGTTCAAATATATGTAACCGACACAAATACTGCCCATTTCTGGTAACAAATGCCGTAGTGATCCCATTGACAGTACATGTCAAGTACTCTATTGTGATTATGGCAGATTTTCATCTTCATTTGAACGGTGTCAACTAGGGTAGGCCTATCCTTAATGAAGGTGGAAAATTTATGGTGAGGCTTGTGAAGTTCCACAAAGCGAGGTCACAATAATTTGGCAGGACTTGACAGCTTTCTGTTTCTTACTGAAATCATACACCTTGTTGCCGGGTCGAGCATAACAGTCGACTTCAAGTCGAGAGCTGGACTGTCATTAGTTTCTCCAGAACCCCCACCATCATAAAAAATGTCTTCAGCACCGGCCTTGTCTCTGCACTGAGGGCAGCTGCAGATGAGACTGGTGTAGATTATTTTGATCGGTTTACATATGACCAAAGGATCAGGGTTGATGTTTTATTCTGATAAAAGAAACCAACCACATTCATAAACTAAATGTTGAGCTGCCCTCGCGCACCAACTCCTCACTTCCACATGGATACAATAGACAGTGTGAAAATAAGAATAACATTTGTCTCGTTTGATAATGATGCAATGTAGAGTATAGCCTATGGGACTGGGCTAGCCAACTTTCATAAATGACAGCCAAGCATTACGTAGAGTTAGTGTATGACGTGCACTTGCAAACAAACAGTAAAATGTTGTCTAAATAACAAACAAAAACACATGACATACGGGATAAACAAACAACATCCATAAATTAAATGTTGTGCTGTCCGTATTCACCAACTCCTCTGTAAAGTATAAATGAACAACCGGAGACATGAATAGCCATGCTAGCCCAATGACGAATTGTAGGTGATGTACTGTAGCTAGCTAGCATGTACAGCATTCACAAATCAACAGATAAAGTTCATAAATGCATGAAATCCATAAATATCACAATGTACTGGTAGAAGACCATAATATTACAATGTTAGTAGCAATATAAACTATCTGTTTTAACACACAGGATTATGACTTTCATGGGACAATGTTCCAATTACCTAGGAGGAATGCAGAAAGAGAAGGAAATGTGACATTAAAAAGGGCACATACAACAAAAGGAATGTACAGTAATATCAGGCATGGGAACTAATCAGATTTTATGTAAATATACAACATGAAATTCAACACTTGTTACATAAACACTGTTTTGATTTCAGTGTTTAATGTAGCTCATGCAGTAACTGTGTGAGAGCTACCGGATCCCCCAGATTGGACAGCTGGTCTGGTCCTGTACCACCGATATACTTGCCAATGCCTCCACCATTTCCCCACCACACACGCCACAGACTGAAGGCCGGTTCTTAAAGGGTAATTCCGCCAATTTTCAACCTCATGTTCATTTTTCTTCAAGACCAAACCCGTGTCTACATGTGTGAAAACAGCGTGTTTTTAAGATCGATAATGTTCTAAAAAATGATCCTCTGACATCACAGGGTGAATAGAAAGTTTTCAAAATCTGCTAAAAGTTTTTAGCCAGTGAGGCTAGAAAGCGTATAAATGCGCCGTTTTCAATATGTAAACACTGGTATTATGCTAGAGATAATGAAAATCAGGTTAAAGTGTTGGAATTGACCTGTTAAGTTTTCAGTGATGTGATTTCTGGGTGAGACTCGCATCCCTCGTGGCCAAATAAACTCGCCAGCTGCTGCACATCACAATGGAAAACCTTTAGCAATGCAAATATTGTCTATTGGACAGACAGTTTACTTCGTGTTGGTTCCCTAGTGAATAGTATTCATTCCACCGACTATGTTGCAAAACTGAAGCAAACGTAACGAAACGGGGAGGGACCTACCTGAATTTGTCCAATAGAAACTCTAGTGTTGCTCGGTTTGGTTCTTAAACGGTTTCCATAATGAATACACCACAGGTGCATGCAATTTTCACACAATTTCAGTCAATAGAAAAACAAGGCAAGCCTATAAAACACTAATTTGAGTTGCGACACAGTTGTTTTAAAGATGAAAAAATAAATAAAGACGCCTAACTACCAAAACCTGCGGGCTCTCCTTCACTGCAGCCGAGTGAGTAAAGCATTTAAACGTGTAAAACCTAGCAAGGCTGCAGGCCCAGACGGCACCCCCAGCCGCGTCCTCAGAGCATGCATATTCAATCAATCCTTATCCCAGTCTGCTGTTCCCACATGCTTCAAGAGGGCCACCATTGTTCCTGTTCCCAAGAAAGCTAACTGAGCTAAATGACTACCGCCCTACCCCGTAGCACTCACTTCCATCATCATGAAGTGCTTTGAGAGACTAGTCCAGGACCATATCACCTCCACCATACCTGACATCCTAGACCCACTCCAATTTGCTTACCGCCCTAATAGGTCCACAGACCAAGCAACCACACTGCACACGGCCCTAACCCATCTGGACAAGAGGAATACCTATGTGAGAATGCTGTTCATCGACTACAGCTCAGCATTTAACACCATAGTACCCACATAGACCCTGGGTCTCGACCCCGCCCTGTGCAACTGGGTACTGGACTTCCTGACGGGCCGCCCCCAGGTGGTGAGGGTAGGTAACAACATCTCCACCCTGCTGATCCTCAACACTGGGGCCCCACAAGGGTGCATTCTGAGCCCTCTCCCTGTTCACCCACGACTGCGTGGCCACGCACGCCTCCAACTCAATCATCAAGTTTGCGGACGACACTATAGTGGTAGGCTTGATTACCAACAATGACGAGACGGCCTACAGGGAGGAGGTGAGGGCCCTCGGAGTGTGGTGTCAGGAAAATAACCTCACACTCAACGTCAACAAAACAGAGATGATTGTGGACTTCAGGAAACAGCAGAGGGAGCAGCCCCCTATCCACGTCGACGATACAGTGGTGGAGAAGGTGAAAAGTTTCAAGTTCCTCGGCATATACATCACAGACAAACTGAATTGGTCCACCCACACAGACAGCGTTGTGAAGAAGGCGCAGCAGCACCTCTTCAACCTCAGGAGGCTGAAGAAATTTGGCTTGTCACCAAAAGCACTCACAAACTTCTAGATGCACAATCGAGAGCATCCTGTCTGGCTGTATCACCGCCAAACTACCTGCCCTCCAGGACACTTACACCACCCGATGTCACATGGGCGAGGTCAGTACAGGTGCATCAAAGCAGGGACCGAGAGACTGAAAAACAGCTTCTATCTCAAGGCCATCAGACTGTTAAACAGCCACCAGTAACATTGTGTGGCTGCTGCCAACATACTGACTCAACTCCAGCCACTTTAATAAGGGAATTGATGGAAATGTATGTAAAAATGTATCACTAGCCACTTTAAACAATGCCACTTAATATGTTTACATACCCTACATTACTCATCTAATATGTACAGTGGGGCAAAAAAAGTATTTAGTCAGCCACCAATTGTGCAAGTTCTCCCACTTAAAAAGATGAGAGGCCTGTAATTTTCATCATAGGTACACTTCAACTATGACAGACAAAATGAGAAAAAAAATCCAGAAAATCACATTGTAGGATTTTTTATTTATTTATTTGCAAATTATGGTGGAAAATAAGTATTTGGTCCATAACAAAAGTTTATCTCAATACTTTGTTAAATACCCTTTGTTGGCAATGACAAAGGTCAAATATTTTCTGTAAGTCTTCACAAGGTTTTTTTACACACTGTTGCTGGTATTTTGGCCCATTCCTCCATGCAGATCTCCTGTAGAGCAGTGATGTTTTGGGGCTGTTGCTGGGCAACACGGACTTTCAACTCCCTCCAAAGATTTTCTATGGGGTTGAGATCTGGAGACTGGCTAGGCCACTTCAGGACCTTGAAATGCTTCTTACGAAGCCACTCCTTCGTTGCCCGGACGGTGTGTTTGGGATCATTGTCATGCTGAAGACCCAGCCACGTTTCATCTTCAATGCCCTTGCTGATTGGAAGGTTTTCACTCAAAATCTCACGATACATGGGCCCCATTCATTCTTTCCTTTACACGGATCAGTCATCCTGGTCCCTTTGCAGAAAAACAGCCCCAAAGCATGATGTTTCCACCCCCATGCTTCACAGTAGGTATGGTGTTCTTTGAATGCAACTCAGCATTCTTTGTCCTCCAAACACGAGTTGAGTTTTTACCAAAAAGTTATATTTTGGTTTCATCTGACCATACGACATTCTCCCAATCTTCCTCTGGATCATCCAAATGCTCTCTAGCAAACTTCAGACGGGCCTGGACATGTACTGGTTTAAGCAGAGGGACACGTCTGGCACTGCAGGATTTGAGTCCCTGGTGGCATAGTGTGATGGTAGGCTTTGTTACTTTGGTCCCAGCTCTCTGCAGGTCATTCACTAGGTCCCCCCGTGTGGTTCTGGGATTTTTGCTCACCATTCTTGTGATCATTTTGACCCCGTGGGGTGAGATCTTGTGTGGAGCCCCAGATCGAGGGAAATTATCAGTGGTCTTGTATGTCTTCCATTTCCTAATAATTGCTTCAAAATTTCTTCAAACCAAGCTGCTTACCTATTGCAGATTCAGTCTTCCCAGCCTGGTGCAGGTCTACAATTTTGTTTCTGGTGTCCTTTGACAGCTCTTTGGTGTTGGCCATAGTGGAGTTTGGAGTGTGACTGTTTGAGGTTGTGGACAGGTGTCTTATGCTGATAAGTTTCAAACAGGTGCCATTAATACAGGTAACGAATGGAGGACAGAGGAGCCTCTTAAAGATGTTACAGGTCTATGAGAGACAAATCTTGTTTGTAGGTGACCAAATACTTACTTTCCACCATAATTTGCTAATTAATTCATTAAAAATCCTACAATGTGATTTTCTGAATTTTGTTTTCTCATTTTGTCTGTCATAGTTGAAGTGTACCTATGATGAAAATTACAGGCCTCTCATCTTTTTAAGTGGGAGAACTTACACAATTGGTGGCTGACTAAATATTTTTTTGCCCCACTGTATATACTGTACTCTATACCATCTACAACATCTTGCCTATTCTGTACCACCATTCTGCAGTTCTGTACCATCACTCGTACATATTCTTTATCCCTTTATACACAAGTGTAAGGTAGTAGTTGTAGAATTGTTAGGTTAGATTACTCGTTATTCCTGCATTGTCGGAACTAGAAGCACAAGCATTTCGCTACACTCGCATTAACATCTGCTAACCATGTGTATGTGACAAACTAAATTTGATTTGACATACTTTTTACACAAAATGAACAATTAACACAATTATTTTCAATTGAGGATATTTTTTTAATGTATTTGTGTGAACACAAGACCTGAACATATCGGACTTAAACACAGTAAATCACAAAGGGCTTACAAAATGCCTTCACGTTCACACAAAATCACGGTGTATAATTTTCTATTCTCTAACTACGTGTCAACAGCACAAAGGCTACTTCGAATACTTCTCTCCCAGTCGCCACAGAGATAGCTGGATCGCTGGAGGTTTTCCACAGTGTAAATTACTGTGGTGTTCCAGATGGTCTATTTATAGTCACCAGCTTATAATATTGTAATGCCGATCATGAAAGTAACATACGCTACAGTAAGACCATTTTAACACACAAGATGCCATAAAACAACAATATGAGGGCAGCCTTTACGATAAAAAAAATGACATGCATATGAGAACGTTTAACGTATACATTAATATTTGGTCTAAGCTCACCAAATCAATTGCAACATGTCATATATAATAGCATCAAACAAAGTCAGTGAATCCCAAATTAACATTTAAGCACAATAAACTGTATTCCACTAGTCTTAGCAAGACAAAGCTTCATCCCATTGATGACAGAATGGCAGAAATAAATCCCTTATGGTGTCCAATAACTTCATTTCCTTCAGTCTGGCTGCCATTGAAAAGTGAAGTCTAAAAGGTGTGTTCAGCAAGAGTGTACTCTAAAGTGTCATAGATAACCATTACACGTATACGAAGGATTAAAAATATGCAAGTTCCCTTTGCATTATGAGCAGCCCGTCAGTGACCTACAAAGAAAAAAGACAGGTTAGATGGGTTGTAGTCATTAACATGTTCCATTACTTTTATCGGTGCATCAATAAATCAACGTTACAATCAGGTTGGGGACTTGAGCCACTGGTCTTACTCAACTGTTGAGCACAATATTGATGCACTGTACTACATTTCCACATGGTGATTTGAATTTACAGTACCAGTAAACATTTGACACATCTCATTCCTGGGTTTCTCTTTATTTATTTTTTACAATTTTCTACATTGTAGAATAGTGAAGACATCAAAACTATGAATTAACACATATGGAATCATGTAGTAACCAAAAAAGTATTTTAGATTTAAGATTCTTCAAAGTAGCCACCCTTGATGACAGCTCTGCACAATCTTGGCATTCTCTCAGCCAGCTTCATGAGGTAGTCACCTTGAATGCATTTCAATGAACACGTGTGCCTTATTAAAAGTTAATTTGAGGAATTTCTTTCCTTCTTAATGCGTTTAAATCAGTTGTGTTGTGACAAGGTAGGGGTGGTATACAGAAGATAGCACTATTTCTTAAAAGACCAAGTCCATATTATGGCAAGAAATGCTCAAATATGCAAAGAGAAATGACAGTCCATTACTTTAAGACATGAAGATCAGACAATGCGGAACATTTCAAGAACTTTTAGTTTCTTAAAGTGCAGTCACAAAAACCATCAAGCGCTATGATGAAACTGGCTCGCATGAGAACCACCACAAGAAAGGAAGACTCAGAGTTACCTCTGCAGCAGAGGATAAATTCATTAGAGTTAACGACACCTCAGACTGCAGCCCAAATAAATGCTTCAGAGTTCAAGTAACAGACAAATCTTGCTGTCCACAGTCCACCTGGCCGTGCTGCTGCTCCAGTTTCAACTGTTCTGCCTGCGGCTATGGAACCCCTGACCTGTTCACCGGATGTGCTACCTGTTCACCGGATGTGCTACCTGTTCCAGACCTGCTGTTTTCAACTCTAGAGACAGCAGGAGCGGTAGAGATACTCTTAATGATCGGCTATGAAAAGCCAACTGACATTTACTCCTGAGGTGCCGACTTGTTGCACCCTCGACAACTACTGTGATTATTATTATTTGACCATGCTGGTCATTTATGAACATTTGAACATATTGGCCATGTTCTGTTATAATCTCCACCCGGCACAGCCAGAAGAGGACTGGCCACCCCTCATAGCCTGGTTCCTCTCTAGGTTTCTTCCTAGTCACGTGCTTCTACACCTGCATTGCTTGCTGTTTGGGGTTTTAGGATGAGTTTCAGTACAGCACTTTGAGATATCAGCTGATGTAAGAAGGGCTGTATAAATAAATTTGATCTCAACATCAACTGTTCAGAGGAGACCGTGTGAATCAGGACTCCATGGTCAAATTGCTGCAACGAAACCACTACTACAAGATACTAATAAGAAGAAGAGACTTGGTTGGGCCAAGAAACACAAGCCATATGGACATTATACCGGTGGAAATGTGTCCTTTTGATCTTTGTACGACGCAGAGTAGGTGAATGGATGATCTCCGCATGTGTGGTTCCCACCGTGAAACATGGGGTAGGAGGTGTGATGTGTGGGTGCTTTGCTGTCAATGATTTATATAGAATTCAAGGCATACTTAACCAGCATGGCTACCACAGCATTCTGCAACGATACGCTATCCCACCTGGTTTGCGCTTAGTGGGACTATCATTTGTTTTTCAACAGGACAATGACCTAACACACCTCCAGGCTGTGTAAGGACTATTTGACAAAGAAGGAGAGTGATGGAATGCTACACCAGATGACCTGGCCTCCAATCACCCGACCTCAACCCAATTGAGATGGTTAGGACCACAGAGTGAAGGAAAAGCAACCAACAAGTGCTCAGCATATGTGGGAACTCCTTCAAGACTGTTGGAAAAGCATTCCAAGTGAAGCTGATTGAGAGAATGACAACAGTGTGCAAAGCAGTCAAGGCAAAGGGTGGCGACTTTGAAGAATCTAAAATCTAATTTGATCGGTTGAACACTTTTTGGTTACTACATGATTCCATGTGTTATTTCACAGTTTTGACATCACTACTATTCTACAACGTAGAAAATAGTAAAACAAATAAGAAAAACCCTTGAATGAGTGGGTGTATCCAAATTTTTGACTGGTATTGTACACGATCGCCCATCCTAAGTAATGAATACCATATCTGATGTCCGGAAGTGGGCATTTCCTTTCATGAAAATGCTCTCTTCGGTAGTGGCGGAATCAAGAAGTTGATAAACAGAAACTTAAGTGACCAAACCAAGTACAGGGATTCCAGTGTCATGTAAATGATTATATTGTCATACGTAACATGTTATCATTTAGCAGACAGTCTTATCCAGAGCAACTTACAGTAGTGAGTGCATACATTTTAATACTTTTTTCACATACTGGTCCCCCATGGAAATCAAACCCAGAACCCTGGCGCTGCAAGCGCAACGCTCTAACTGGGATACACGGGAATCAACATTTTGAGCAGTCCTAAGACATTCCTTTCTATGTGAAAGCAATGGAGGCATGGGATGGGATCCCACACCACTAGTTCTTGTAGGGTACTACCTGTGGAAGGACACTGCTAGACCATCTCATACTGGTTGTTGGTGATGTATCGAGACAAGCAGCAGGACAAGAATACCCCAATGAGCTAGGCAGAAAGTTAAACAGAGTTTCAATTAGGATGTGAACCAAAAAAAAAAAAGGACAAGGTTAAATCTAGCATTTTCTTGATGATCTCACAACATTTCAAGATCCATGTTACAGGTAATAACATTATTGTATCTCTCCCCCCCCCCCATGTACCTGGAAGAACGCAATTCCAAAAGATATCCCTGCAATGATTCCCAGGTTAGACTCCATCAAAGTGGTCACCAGTGAGAAGCAGCCCTAAAACATGTTAAGCAGAAGGAAAACAATGGTTCCTTTAGGTTATAGCTGCTGTTCATTACGCCTACTGATTGGCAAACACTTGATCTAAAATACTGACAAACTATGAATCAAAGCAGGGTCTGAACTTAGCTAACCAGAGACACAAAGCTCTGACAATTCTGTGTGATATGATTGATAGTGATATGGAGGCAGTGCTCTCACCGTGTCATACACCACGTCACGAGCCTTGTCAAGGTCCTTGAGCTTCTCGACAGAGCAGACCGCGTTCGCTTTGCAACAGCTGACAGGGACGCCATTGTCTTTGAAGTACTTTGTGGTGTTCCAGTCCTTGTAACTATTCACTCCACAGCAGTACAACTGTACAAAATACACATTTACTAATCATCAAGAGGAAATAACAACAGTGACTTCTAATTCCTAATTCTATGGATGACTTAGCCAAGTGGGCAAATCAAATAATGTTTTAAAAGGTGGTTCTATTGTACGTCAATAAGTTATTTAATAATGTAAAAGACAGACCATAAGCTAATACAATCGTATACCAACTAAATCTATGCAACTGAGAAGAAGATGGCCGGGTCGTGGCCATCTGTACTGTAAAAGTTGACTATAGAAATACTTCTGCAGGGTCTCTGATAAGAGAAGTGGCTTTATAACAACATTTTAACAGAATGTTTTGTGGTCTTTGCAAAGGAACCAGATAGAATTAGGCGTCGCAAGGAATAACAAAAATATAACTTACAGTCCTCTGGATGGTGTCAACTGCAGAGCTTTTGGGGTCAGTGGTATTGTAGTTCGTCACAGCATCTTTATAGGCATCACCTAATACAGCCTTTATCTGCAATAAACAACAGGAATTGGGTTTGATTTGTGGCCAACTGAATCCTATAGTAATGGCAAGTGTATTTTAAGTCACCTCATAGAAGTACCCACACATTGTTCTATACTACCCTATGGCTTACTGCAACATAACGACCAGAAGGTCTTCGTAGTCCTAGTCGGAAACGTTGGAATAATCTATATGGGAGTATACCTCAGTGCCAGGGTAATTCCATTTCTTATATATGAACATTTTTATACCTCAGCACCTGGTAAATTGTTGGATGTGGAAACACTACTTTTGAAAAAGATCTCACCTCATGTCTGAATAAGAAGCCAGATATGCCAGCCACAAACTCCGCTAAGAACACCAGAATCAGGAACATGGCATACTGAGAGGGGAACAAAAAACAAACAAACTCATCAATTTACATACAAAGACTGCATGCAAAGACTAGAAACATTTGAGGAGAATGTAAAATACAAAATGATACACTTTCACAGTGCAACTGACCAGCTTCAGCATCCATGGACTACCGCGGCATGTAGCGAAGCAACCAAACAGGCCAAAAATGACGATGATGGCTCCAGTCCCGATGAGGACATATGGCGCGTTGGTGCTCTTTTCAGAGGCAAGCTGGAAATAAGCTTCCAGGCTCACCTTCCCCCATACTCCAACAGCCAGAAGGATAACCCCTGTAAACTGGGAGAAAGCACAGACACTCAGCTGGTCTTTTGTAGCTCAGTTGGAAGAGCACGGCACTTATAACGAAAGGCTAGAGGGTTCGATTCCTGGGACCACCCATATGTAAAATGTATGCACACATGACTAAGTGGCATTGGATAAAAGTATCTGCTAAATGGCATATATGATATAGAGTGCATTCGGAAAGTATTCACACCCGTTGACCTTTTCCACATTTTGTTACAGCCTCATTCTAAAATTGAATTAATTATTTCCCCCCTCAATCTACACACAACACCCCATAATGACAAAGCAAAAAAGGTTTATACATTTTTGCAAATGTATAAAAAAAACTTTTAAAAAAATGAAATATTGCATTTACATAAGTATTCAGACCCATTACTCAGTACTCTGTTGAGGCACCTTTGGCAGAAATTACAGCCTGGAGTCTTCTTGGGTATGACGCTACAAGCTTGGCACACCTGTATTTGAGGAGTTTTTCCCAGTCTTCTCTGCAGATCCTCTCAAGCTCTGTCAGGTTGGATGGGGAACGTCGCTGCACAGCAATTTTCAGGTCTCTCCAGAAATGTTATGTTGTCATGTTGGAAGGTGAACCGTCGCCCAAGTCTGAGGTCCTAAGCGCTCGGGAACAGGTTTTCATCAAGGACCTCTCTGTACTTTGCTCCGTTCATCTTTCCCTTGATCCTGCTCGTCTCCCAGTCCCTGCCGCAGAAAATCATCCCCACAGCATGATGCTTCCACCACCATGCTTCACCATAGGGATGGTGCCTGGTTTCTTCCAGACGTGACACTTGGCATTCAGGCCAAAGAGTTGAATCTTGGTTTCACCAGACCACAGAATCTTGTTTCTCATGGTCAGAGTACTTCAGGTGCCTTTTGGCAAAGTCCAAGTGGGCTGTCATGTGCCTTTTAATGAGGAGTGGCTTCTGTCTGGCCACTCTACCATACAGGCCTGATTGGTGGAGTGCTGCAGAGATGGTTATCCTTCTGGAAGTTTCCACATCTCCACAAATAAATTCTGGAGCTCTATCAGAGTGACCATCAGGTTCTTGGTCCGCTCCCTGGCCAAGGCCATTCTCCCCCGATTGCTCAGTTTGGCCAGTGTGTGCTTTTCCAAATCATGTCCAATCAATTGAACTTACCACAGGTGGACTCCAATCAAGTTCAATAAACATTTCAAGGATGATAAATGGGATGCACTGGAGATCAATTTCCAGTCTCATAGCAAAGGGTCTGAATACTTATGTAAATAAGGCATCTGTTTTTTCATTTGAATACATTTTCAACAATTTCTAAGAACCTGTTTTTGCTTTGTCATTATGTGGTATTGTGTGTAGATTGAGGGGAAAAAATGATTTAATCAATTTTAGATTAAGGCTGTAACGTAATAAAATGTGGGAAAAGGGTCTGAATACACTGTATATTTCTGCACTCTCAGGTCCATAAGGGGATTTTTAAGAAGTTTGGCCTAGTTCTTTGACACAAACTCAAGATTTAAGGCTCAAAAACAACCATCCTAATTATACACCTTGAGCACCTAACAATTTTATTCAGCTCAGTGTGACTGTTGTTGGAGGTCTTTACAAAGCTGAAAAAGCTTTGAGGTTGGTATAAGTGGCCTACAGAATTTTCTCACATGGAAGGAAAAGTCAACATGGAACTTAAACATCTCCCCCACAACCAATAGCCCAAGTTCTCACATCAGTGAGCTCAGCATCTTCCCTAGAAAAATGTATTGCCCTTCCTTCTACAAGAGTCATTCGTCAGAGTGCTGTCATTAGTCCACCGGGCCATGAATGATACACATCACCCTCATATATATATATATATATATATATATATATATATATCAATAAACGGCTGAGATAAATATGTTACCGTGAACTTTGAACCCAGAAAAAAGCCACATTCAATTAATGGCGTAGACAGAAAAATGGAAATTGAATGAACAGCATTGTTCACAAGATTTATAAAAAGAAAGCGGTTAGAAAAATGAAAGCCGTCTACCGGTCTTTAATGTCAACTTGTCAATTAAACATATACAGTGCCTTGCGAAAGTATTCGGCCCCCTTGAACTTTGCGACCTTTTGCCACATTTCAGGCTTCAAACATAAAGATATAAAACTGTATTTTTTTGTGAAGAATCAACAACAAGTGGGACACAATCATGAAGTGGAACGACATTTATTGGATATTTCAAACTTTTTTAACAAATCAAAAACTGAAAAATTGGGCGTGCAAAATTATTCAGCCCCCTTAAGTTAATACTTTGTAGCGCCACCTTTTACTGCGATTACAGCTGTAAGTCGCTTGGGGTATGTCTATCAGTTTTGCACATCGAGAGACTGAAATGTTTCCCCATTCCTCCTTGCAAAACAGCTCGAGCTCAGTGAGGTTGGATGGAGAGCATTTGTGAACAGCAGTTTTCAGTTCTTTCCACAGATTCTCGATTGGATTCAGGTCTGGACTTTGACTTGGCCATTCTAACACCTGGATATGTTTATTTTTGAACCATTCCATTGTAGATTTTGCTTTATGTTTTGGATCATCGTCTTGTTGGAAGACAAATCTCCGTCCCAGTCTCAGGTCTTTTGCAGACTCCATCAGGTTTTCTTCCTGAATAGTCCTGTATTTGGCTCCATCCATCTTCCCATCAATTTTAACCATCTTCCCTGTCCCTGCTGAAGAAAAGCAGGCCCAAACCATGATGCTGCCACCATGTTTGACAGTGGGGATGGTGTGTTCAGGGTGATGAGCTGTGTTGCTTTTACGCCAAACATAACGTTTTGCATTGTTGCCAAAAAGTTCAATTTTGGTTTCATCTGACCAGAGCACCTTCTTCCACATGTTTGGTGTGTCTCGCAGGTGGCTTGTGGCAAACTTTAAACACTTTTTGTGGATATCTTTAAGAAATGGCTTTCTTCTTGCCACTCTTCCATAAAGGCCAGATTTGTGCAATATACGACTGATTGTTGTCCTATGGACAGAGTCTCCCACCTCAGCTGTAGATCTCTGCAGTTCATCCAGAGTGATCATGGGCTTCTTGGCTGCATCTCTGATCAGTCTTCTCCTTGTATGAGCTGAAAGTTTAGAGGGACGGCCAGGTCTTGGTAGATTTGCAGTGGTCTGATACTCCTTCCATTGCAATATTATCACTTGCACAGTGCTCCTTGGGATGTTTAAAGCTTGGGAAATCTTTTTGTATCCAAATCCGGCTTTAAACTTCTTCACAACAGTATCTCGGACCTGCCTTGTGTGTTCCTTCTTCTTCATGACGCTCTCTGCGCTTTTAACGGACCTCTGAGACTATCACAGTGCAGGTGCATTTATACGGAGACTTGATTACACACAGGTGGATTGTATTTATCATCATTAGTCATTTAGGTCAACATTGGATCATTCAGAGATCCTCACTGAACTTCTGGAGAGAGTTTGCTGCACTGAAAGTAAAGGGACTGAATCATTTTGCACGCCCAATTTTTCAGTTTTTGATTTGTTAAAAAAGTTTGAAATATCTAATAAATGTCATTCCACTTCATGATTGTGTCCCACTTGTTGTTGATTCTTCACAAAAAAATACAGTTTTATATCTTTATGTTTGAAGCCTGAAATGTGGCAAAAGGTCGCAAAGTTCAAGGGGGCTGGATACTTTCGCAAGGCACTGTATATAACTTCACCTAAAACTACAGCTAAATAGATGTTTTTGCTCATAATAATTATTTTGGTAGAATCCCAGTCGTCTGATGTTGTTTCTCAGTCAACAACCATTTAGAAAAGCTGTTTACAACATCTGCCAATTTGCCGAATACTGTCAGCTCAAGCACTAGCGCAAAATGCACTCTTATGGAGCCTACTGTTACTCCTTTAATAAAGGTCGAAGGTTCGTATGTTATTTTCAGAGACTGGCTCAAGAATTCCATCCAAACTTGAATCGATTCTCAATTGCGACAGGGTTCTAGAAACATAGCCCTTTACTTTCATATCACCTCGAAATAATTTCACAAAAGCAAAATATAAACTTACTGTAAACCATTTTAACCGGCTTCATCACAGTTGCTGCTGATAGTATTTTTTCAGCGATGACACGTTTCTCGAGGCCTTCTTCCATTACACACAGATGTTCGGATCATGCTAGATACAGTTCCCAAATAGCACAGGTGGTCACTGTCTTCTGTAAATAGGAGCTGTAACATGGAGATATGGCCATGCGGAAACACTAACCGTTACCCTATAAATGTGTGTCAATCTAACGTTTTGTTTCTCGCAGATATGAAAGATAAGGTCTATAATGCTTCCAAAACAGTACCGCAAACGACACGTTAATGTTCAGACCGAGCGTCCGGGCTCTTCACAAAACTCCCCCGTATAGAAGACTCCTTTCTCCAATATGTGTAATGTAATAAAACTGAGAGCCATGATCAAGGGCTATACGAGCCTTAGCTGGGTGGAAATGTTCAACTACATGAGCCCAGCAATCGACGTGAACAATCGAAATGCAGCCTCGCGGACTGCAACACACAAAAGAAAAACGGTCGCGTTGTTTGTCGCTCCTGGAGTAAAGTTTATTACAACATAACGACGAATTGTGATAGGGCCCCAACTTTTACTGATAAAGTTTGCACATTAATTATGTAAATCGGCTCGAGGCGTCGCTCAATATCCAATAAACGTATTATTTTATACCAGAGTGTTGTCGCACTATATCACGGTGTTTATTTTCAATAATTCGAGTCCTTTCGCGTCAGCCGTAGCCTAACGTTATTCCTTTGTAAATGCCAATGGTTGGGAAAAGGTTGCTTGTTGGCATCGCCGCTAACTTGGCCCATTGTTACCGTAGCTTGCTTGCATCAGTTATTTACATGTAAATACTCACCCAAAATATGAGACTGTAAGAAATAAGAAAGGTCTTGAGACAAGTAATCACAGGCTTCGTTTGAAGCCTTCTCGATGGGGGAGACATGACGGCTATTCCGCAGAAATGGTCAGTCAAAAAGTATCGTTGTTGCAAAAAGGGCAAGAAAAGAAAATGACCAAGGCGCCGTGCTGGAAAACTTTTCTCGACTAAACAGAATCCAAGGAGAAGTGACGTCGTTGATCCAGATTCACACTCCGTGAGAATAAAGTACATTTCCTAGTTGTTTTTTATTTTATTTATGGTGTTCCACAATTTAATACAATAACTTTATTATTCCCAAAGACAACTTCAGTTAATGCGGATACGACGTATGAAACTAGGCTTAACACAATAAGATATTATTAGTCACAAAAATGTAATTTTCATAAAAAAATCCCCATTGATGCCGGTTGGCTAAAACACTACTAAGGTATCTATTGGTTTAATGAGGTAAAGACAGAGTTAGCGCCTTGATTGCAGTACTGAATATTGCTGTATATATATATTCAGTGTTTGATCATGTATAATTTATTTTCCGCTCTTGCGTGTGCTGTCAACGTCATGATTGACCTAATTGTCCGTTATGGTTTTCAATACAGCAGTTTCAAAATTGTACGGGGAATTAAATGTTGTAAACATTATTAATTTCAGTAGGTGGATTTGAACATCACTCCTTGTTTTACTCAGGTGCGGTTTCGTGGACAGGGTTTAATTTAAATCAGGACGAGGATAAATTCTACTTAAATTACTCCATATTAAAAATAGCCCTTTTTTCTTACCTTTATTTAACTAGGCAAGTCATTTAAGAACAATTTATTATTTACAATGTCGGCCTATCCAATTTGTAAGTCGCTCTGGATAAGAGCGTCTGCTAAATGACTTAAATGTAAATGTAAATGTACCCCAGGCAAACCTAGACGATGCTGGGCCAATTGGGCACCGCCATATGGAACTCCCAACTCCCGAGCTGCAGTGCCTTAGACCGCTGTGCCACTCTGCTTAACTTCAGATGAATTAGTTATATAGTAGGGAGTCCCAGACTAAGGTAAATAAGAACATACCAGTTATATTTGTGAAATCTGACTAGATTAACGATGTGCACTTGGTGCTGACATGAGGACACTTCAAAAACCAGGGATGGGACCCTAATACATAAGCATTATGTGGAATTGGAGCAAGACACCTAGACCAAACAATGGACAGATGTAAAAGAAAACATTCAAAGAATTTCAGTGACTTCAAGAGGGGAAAAACCCCCTCGAAGCGAATTGTGTTAAACCACCCAATTATCGAAAAACAAACAGCATGATTCATCAACAGAAAACAAGAAAAATAACGCCTGGGCTATCATGTCTAATGAATACAACACATGAAAGAGTAAACAAAAGGAAGCTACAACAATTTAAGTTAACTCTACTGTCTTTATTGTTGGCTGTTGATTTGTGTACAACCATTTTTCAACAACCATTTCCCATCTAGCTAGTTGGCCATCTACATGTTGCTAGTTATACATGTAGTTATGTCTGTCATATTGAGGTATCAAGCTATAAATGGACGAATCCCCGATTAATCAAATGGATAGGTGTAAGCATCAGCATCTGAGGGTGGCCTGTCAGGCAGTCCAGGATCCAGTTGCAGAGGGAGGTGTTCAGTCCCAGAGTCCTTAGTTTAGTGATGAATGGCACTATGGCTTCAAAGCAGAGCTGTAGTCCATGAACAGCATTGTCATGTAGGTGTTACTTTTATCCAGATGGGAAAGGGCAGTGTGGAGTCCAATAGAGATTTTGCTTCATCTGTGGGGCGGTATTCAAATTGGGGTGGGTCCAGAGTGTCTGGGAATATGGTGTTGATGTGAACCATGACCAGCCTTTCAAAACATTTAATGGCTACAGAAGTGAGTGCTACTGGGCAATAATAATAATAATATAGACAGGTAACGTTGGTGTTCCTGGGCACATGGACAATGGTTTCCTTATTAATATAACTTTTTTTTGGCTATAACTGTTAAACTAGTGATGAGAGAGAGAGAGAGAGAGAGAGAGAGAGAGAGAGAGAGAGAGAGAGAGAGAGAGAGAGAGAGAGAGAGAGAGAGGAGAGAATTTACGTTTTAGTCGTGCTTATGGTCTGGACTAGAGCTCGCCTTACTTTCTTTCTGCGCTGGACTATGGTCAATGGTCTCCACATTGGCTAAAGTCGGTGCCTAGTATCACATTTATCTGAATTATTGCGCGGAAAGACCGTGTTGTCATGTCACGATTCCATATCTTTTTACTATTCCTGGTGACCTTTTATCAAAGAGCTGCTGGGACACAATGAGGGTAAGATCACCCACAGGGCACACACGGGTTTAATCAACATTGTTATCACGTCATTTCAGTTGAACTAACGTAGACTATACCTTAAGTTCACGTCTGTGACCAGTGGGCAGATACATTGCACTTGGACTATTCTGGTTCTTTACTCAAAGATTAAACTTGGCAGTAGCCTTGATGTACAGAATGCATGCAAATGTTATTCTATTCCTCATGCTGAATAAGTAGTTATGATTATATCCGGAGATACTTTGAAACTATACTTTCGTAAACTACTATAAAATCATTATTGCCAGTACAGTCACATGTTAGTCACATGTTCTCCTGTTATTGAACACTTTTCCAACTGAACACTTTTCCAACTGAACACTTTTCCAACTGAACACTTTTCCAACTGAACACTTTTCCAACTGAAATACAAAGGATGCTGATCTGAAATCAACTTCCTAAACCTCAACATGAGAATATATCCATTGAAATGAGTGCAGTGTGGCTGCTGTGAATAGTCGGCTGGTGAAATCCACCCTCTCCAGAATGACTCATTTCTCCTAGTTGGATGTTCTCCCTGCAGTGGTCATTGTATGTCTTTCTTTTAAAGCAACCGCCTCACCGAGAGCAGTGGGAAGTGTTCCTGGCTGGTCTCACTGTGATGCATGCTGTGTCTATCTGCTTTACAACCTGCAGGCGGCCATAGCAGCTGCCTGCATTAGTGTAATAACGTAAAAGAGATATTTGAATATTGATACCACTTGCATGTCTACTATGAGACATGGTACAAAGGATTTCAATCGCTGCTGAAATGTAAAACTGTCTTGAATGCCAAAGAGTCTGTTTATCCTCACTTGGATTTGCAATCACGAGGGAGACTTGGGTGCTAGGAATCTGAGGGCATGTTTATGTGTTATTCAGAGTCGGACTGTAAATAAGGCATTTGATGAAAGGTGTTTGTAAGTAAACATCATTGTACATTTAGCAGCCTATTGCAAGTGCCCAAATTACCATCATTAGAAACGTTGTTGAGATTTGTCACCATGAGTTGAATTTCCATTGGTCTAAATTACACATTGGCTAGCCTCTGTCTACTGGGTAAGCTAGTATCTGGACCACAAGTACTCAGCGGAGAGACAAGGGGGGGGGGGATCTAATCCGGCAGCCCTTTTTCTAAACAGAAGAGTCCCTTTTAATATCCTTCAAGAGATTTGGGTTTATGAAATAAGATAGACCACAGGTGAGGGGGAAGAATGAGTGTGGTAAGGGAGACGTAATGTATGGAAAGTTAGATTCAGCTCCTTGGTTTAAAGCTACAGTGAAAACGACGAGGCAAAAACACTAACTAGTTACAGTAATACGCTCAAAATGAAGGAGAGGGCGTGTTATGATCTCAGTGCACATTCAGTGCAATGTGTGCCCAGTTAAGTCCTTTTCCGACTTTCTTTGCTATCTTATTTTCCTTCCATGTGACGCTAAAACACATTCACGTTGAGTTGAATGAAACTTTAGCAAACCAGAAAGCCTGGCTCTTTTTCAGAGATGTACTAGTTTTCTCTGGACTTCACTTTTGGATCCCAACCAGGTTTTTTTTCCCAACTTCCCTTTATGGAAATGGCTCAGGAAAGGACCAGGATTCAGGCTGTGCGAACCTGCATGACCTTTATTCTACTCTTCATGTTCTACCTCAAAATCATTTCATATGTATCACAAATAAGCTGATAAATACATGTAGGTTAATGTGTGGGAAAGAAAGTACATATCGCCCATAAATACATTAGTAGCTGACAAATAGTTTTCATCTGTTTATGCCTTGTTGCTATGACTGATTTTAGAGCTAATAATAGTGTGTCGTTGGTTTCAGGCTCTGGAACCACAATGCACAGCAGCTACAATGAGGTTGTGCCATAGGAGGAGTACTACACTCCCCAACTGAACTACAGGAGTAACTACGGAGAACCACACAGTCACAACACTAACATTATCAACAACACAGATTTGAAATCTACGTACCCCACATCACTGTTTTGAAATCAGTGTCTCTTGGCATGTCTGTAGCACATTGGTCTTGGCGCTGCGTTCCAGTGTGTGTTTAAACAATATTGTTTTGATGCAGATCTAAGATGGTGTCACTTTCTGACCCTGGCCAATGGGGATGTGACCTGCCACTTCCCCCGAGGAGAGAACTACCGCAGCACCCCAGGCACCCGCTGGGCAGATCCTCGGTGCAGTGCATGCCCAACCGCATCTGGTCTGGGACCAGTCACTGCCGCCGTGAGTACAGGCTGATTATAGACAGATACAGCTGATTGTCTTTTTTTTGTCCATGTCCTCTATTCTTCATTTTTCTTTTAAAGGCCCTGAGTTTTCTTTAGAAAAAACCTTCATAGGAGTAATATACACAGAGTATACAAAACATGAAGGGCCCTGCTCTTCCCATGACAGACTGACCAGGTGAATCCAGGTGCAAGCTATGATCCCTTATTCGTGTCTCTTGTTAAATCCACTTCAGTCAGTGTAGATGAAGGGGAGGGGACAAGTTAAAGAAAGATTTGTAAGCCTTGAGAGAATTGAGACATGGATTGTGTATGTGTGCTATTCAGAGTGTTTGATTTTTTATTGGGCAATTAAAATTTGAAACCAGGTAGGCTAGTTGAGAACAAGTTCTCATTTTGAAACAAGAACTGATAACACTGCTGGGTTTTTCAGACTACAGTTTTCACATGGAGTAAACAAAGAATGGTCCATAACCCAAAGGACATCCAGCCAACTTGACACAACTGTGTGCAAAAGGCATGAGGAGGTCAACATTTTGCCATCATCCCTGTGGAAAATGATCCTACAGGTAGATTCTTGCCCCGATGAACTGAGGCTGTGCAAAAGAGCAGAAAAGTAAATAAATAAAAACAGTATAAAAACAGTATGGGAATGAGGCAGGTGGGGTGAGCTATTTACCTATAGATTATGGAAGTCTTCAGCTAATGTTTGTTATAGCTGATGTTTGCCACTGGTGAGGGAGATAAAAGTCTCAACTTCAGCTCGGTTGCAACACCAGTACCAAACAGAGTACTGGAAGCAACGTCAACACAAGAGGTGTTGGCTTTCAGCTTCAGTGAAATACACCTGCTGAGCGCGTGCACGGGGTAATGCCAAGCGTGACCAGTGAACTGGATAAAGCTTGCCTAGCATGGACTTGTAAATGACCTGGAGCCAGTGGGTCTCGAATATGTAGTGAGGGCCAGCCGACTAGAGCATACAAGTCGCAGTGGTGGGTGGTATAGGTGTCTGGACTGAGTAGAGTGTTGAATCATGATTCAAAACGGATGGCACTGAGGGATGAAGTTTCTGAGTGGGTTTGAAGCCATTTTGTAGATGCCAGGAGAACGGTAGGATAGTCAGTTTTACTGCATAGTGCCAACTGTGAAGGAGTTTGTTGCGGAATGGAGGAATATTTGATTTCTGATTGGAGATGTTTTTGAGTCTGGAATGGTTTGCAGTCTAGCCAGACACCTAGGTACTATAGATGTCCACATATTCAAGGTTGGAACCATCCAGGGTGGTGATGCTTCCATGCTTTGCAGGCAACAGTTTGGTGAAGTCCATTTCCTGTTTTACAGCATGACATGTTGGAGGCACAAAGTAAGTGCTACAGAAATTATTTGTTGAGATAGCACAGTGGAAGAACTTGACTGGCTTGCACAGAGCCCTGACCTCAACCCCAATGAACACATTTGGGATGTATTTTAACGCCCGAGACTGTAAACCAGGCCTGTTTGCACCCCCATCAGTGACCCAGAGGACCTCACTAATGCTCTTGTGGCTGAATGCAAAGCAAGTGAACCAGGCAGCATGTTCCAAACTCTAGTGGAAAGCCTTCCCAGAAGAGTGGAGGCTGTTATAGCATTACCTGGGAGACCAACTCCATATTTAATGCCCATGATTTTGGAATGAGATATTTGACGAGCAGGTGGCCACATACTGTTTTCATTTAGTGTAGGTCATGATATCATTTAGTACCTTGAGTGTGGCTGAAGACACACCTCCAACACACCTTCATTTATTCCATCTCCACAGCGGAAAAAGATAGTGGGTGAATGGTCATGCTGTTTGTCATGCTTAAGTTCAAGGTCACAATATATAGGTAGAAAAGTGCATGAAAAAGGAATTCCCTATAGCGAATCTCAGAGTAGGAGTGTTGATCAAGGATCATGTCCCAATGTCCATATCATCTTAAATCCTAAACTGATGCTAGATCAGCAATTGTTTGTTAACAATTTAGAGATCCTGCTCTGGGTTTCTCCCCAGTCAGGAGGTGTCCAGTCCTCAAAGACATCCCCCTCTCCATGGTTACCTCACCTGTGACTCCCTGACAGGAACAACTACGGGAACTGAGGCTGTTCTGAGGGGGTTATGCCACTCAGTATTAGGAAGGTCTTCCTAATGTTTGTTATACTCAGGGTCTATCTTGTTGACTATGGTGACTCCACAGAGGTTCGTTGCAATGTGCTGCACCTGATCTGGCATGGCACGTACCACTGCACCCAGGGTTATGTGGTGGACTCCAGCTGTGGCTACATCTGTGAGCTGGGGTACCGGATCGAGGGGGACCACTCTCGTACCTGTCTGGATGAGGGGTCCTGGAGTGGGGCAGAGTCCATCTGTGCAGGTATAGCTCATGTGTTTAGTCAGCACGTCCACGTATACTGACATGATTCATGAATGCTTTTTCACTGTGGTGTGAAACCCAGGTGGTGTTTGGTTTGATATGCCTGGAGGTAAGTGAATGGTCAAAGTCAGTGGTAATTAAGTCAGCAGTTTTTTAACATTTTATTTCCATGAGTTAATGAGATGCATGCACCCTGTAAGCACAGCAAAAATGTCTAAAAATATTTGGAATCCAAGCTAATTGTTTTTCCAGTGCCGTTTTGTTTCTAACTTTTATAAGCCCCGGCAGCTCCCATGGGCATGTCTCCCACCCACACAAACACAACACAGACACTCATCTAGTACCGCTCTTTCCACGTTTCATTTCCTTTTTCTGTCTTTGTCTCAAAACCAAGACCAATAGATATTTCTTATCTTCAAAGTTCCCCTCACTCAAAAGATTAATTGATTCAATTGACCCAGACCAACAGAGGATGTTAACATTTAACCCCCGTTGCTTCGGAAACGGCACATGAAACACTGGAGTATGACAGTCCTTACATTTAAAAAATAAAAAAACAATTTAAGATTCCCTCCTTCTTCCCCTGTGCTTTATCAGGAGGTAAATCACGTGGTGTTCTTTGTCTGTTTGCAGTGTAACACTGAGAGGCCAGGGGCCAGATACCAACTTTGAAGAGGGGATGAACATTATCCGGCACACAGCACATGACTTACTGGACAAACAAACAGTGCATTTGGAAAGTATTCAGAACCCTTGACTTTTTCCACATTTTGTTATGTTAGAGCCTTGTTCTAAAATTGATTAAATTGTTATTTTTTTGTCAATCTACACACTATACCCTATAATGACAAAGCAAAAACTGTTTAGACATTTTAGCAAATGTTTTCAAAAACGGAAACACCTTATTTACATAAGTATTCAGACCCTTTACTCACCTTTGGCAGCAATTACAGCCTCGAGTCTTCTTGGGTATGTCTCTACAAGCTTGGCACACCTGGGTTTTGGGAGTTTCTCCCATTCTTCTCTGCAGATCCTCTCAAGCTCTGTCAGGTTGGATGGGGACTGTCGCTGCACAGCTATTTTCAGGTCTCTCCAGAGATGTTCGATCGGGTTCAAGTCCAGGCTCTGGCTAGGCCACTCAAGGACATTCAGAGACTTGTCCTGAAGCTACTCCTGCGTTGTCTTGGTTGTGTGCTTAGGGTCATTGTCCTGTTAGAAGGTGAGCCTTCGCCCCAAGTTGAGGTCCCGAGTGCTCTGGAGCAGGTTTTCCTCAAAGATCTCTCTGTACTTTGCTCTGTTCATCTTTCCCTCGATCCTGACTAGTCTCCCAGTCCCTGCCACTGAAAAACATAGATTATTTAGGTTTAGGTAAGTATTTATGAATCATTAAAAAAAAGGTTTGGAGAGCCTTTACGCACAAAAGGAAATTTCCACATTCTTCAACCCATGGTAAACTTTAAATGAGTCGATTCAGCTATGTCAGCCACACGTTGCTGACAGGTGTATAAAATCGAGCACACATCCATGCAATCTCCATAGACAAACATGGGAAGCAGAATGGCCTTACTGAAGAGCTCAGTGACTTTTAACGTGGCACTATCATAGGATGCCTCGTTTCCAACAAGTCAGTTCATCAAATTTCTACCCTGCTAGAGCTGCCCCGGTCAACTGTAAGTGCTGTTATTGTGATGTGGAAACGTCTAGGAGCAACAACGGCTCAGCCGCAAAGTGGTAGGCCACACAAGCTCACAGAACGGGGCCACTGAAGCGTGTAAAAATCGACTGTCCTCGGTTGCAACACCACTACCAAACTGCCTCTAGAAGCAACGTCAACACAAGAACTGTTCGTCAGCTTCATGAAATGGGTTTTCATGGCCGAGCAGGCTAATGCCAAGCGTTGGCTAGAGTGGTGTAAAGCTTGCCGCCATTGGACTCTGGAGCAGTGGAAACACGTTCTCTGGACTGATGAATCATGATTCACCGTCTGGCACTCCGAGGGATGAATCTGGGTTTGGTGGATGCCAGGAGAACGCTACCTGCCCGACTGCATAGTGCCAACTGTAAAGTTTGGTGGAGGAATAATGGTCTGGGGCTGTTTTTCATGGTTCAGGCTAAGCCCCTTAGTTTCAATGAGGGGAAATCTTAGCGCTGTGCTTCCAACTTTGTGGCAACAGTTTGGTGAAGTCCCTTTCCTGTTTCAGCATGACAATGTTACCATGCACAAAGTAAGGTTCATACAGAAATTATTTGTTGAGATTGGTGTGGAAGAACTTGACTGGCTTGCACAGAGCCCTGACCTCAACCCCAATGAACACATTTGGGATGTATTTTAACGCCGACTGTAAACCAGGCCTATTTGCCCAACATCAGTGCCCGACCTCACTAATGCTCTTGTGGCTGAATGAAAGCAAGTCCCCCACAGCAATGTTCCAAACTCTAGTGGAAAGCCTTCCCAGAAGAGTGGAGGCTGTTATAGCATTACCTGGGCGACCAACTCCATATTTAATGCCCATGATTTTGGAATGAGATATTTGACGAGCAGGTGGCCACATACTTTTGGTCATTTAGTGTAGGTCAAGGTCAGAATACGGTGTATCTGAAGACACACCTCCAACACACCTTCATTTATTCCATCTCCACCCCGGGAAAACAAATAGTGGGTGAATAGCATGCTATTGTCATGCTTAAGTTCAAGGTCACAATACTCATAGGTAGAAAAGTGCATAAAAACGGAATTCCCCTATAGCGTCTCAGAGTAGGAGTGCTGATCAAGGATCATGTCCCTATGTCCATATCATCTTAAATCCTAAACTGATGCTAGATCAGCAATTGCTTTGTTAACAATAGAGATCCTGCTCTCCGTCTCTCCCCAGTCAGGAGGTGTCCAGTCCTCAAGCCCCCTCTCCATGGTTACCTCACCTGTGACTCTGACAGGAACAACTACGGGCGGTGTGCGAGTACCACTGTAACAGGGGCCAGGAGAGGAGGGGGATCTCCAGCCGTGTCTGCCAGTTCGACCACAGCTGGACTGAGGCCCCTGCTGAGTGCGTCCGTTAGTATTGAGAACCAATGACAGAGCATGGCCATCTGGTTTGTTGTCTTCAACTGAACCCATACATGTAAAGTGATTATACCAACAACCATACTGTTTTTGATGGTGTGTGCATGTGTACTGTGAAATAGAGTTTAAAACAGATGTGGATACAGCTTCTGGGCTCCTGGACCGGTTCTACGAGAAGAGGAGGCTTCTGATTGTGTCGGCACCTAACGTAGCCCATGGAGACTACAAGCTCCAGAACCTTATGGTACAGGTGAGTCCGAGACACCGGGATGGTTTGGGTATCATCTGCAAGTCAGGGAATTTCTGCTCTCAACAATGGTAGTTACTACAGGACTTAATAAATAGCTGTTTAGTGAATGAAATATGAGCACCTCGTTTGTATGAATTGTGACCATGCTTTGGGTGTTTTCATGCCGAGAATGCAGATTGTGGTCTGGACATAAGAGGAGTGACAGTGATTGAGCTGCTCGGGTCCCCTCCTCGAGAAGTGGGCCACATCAAGGGACGTCACCTGGACACTGAGGTCATTGAGGGTCTAAGGTAAGGTGACTTCACATAATCAAATTGTATTGTTCACATACATGGTTAGCAGATGTTATTGCGAGTGTAGTGAAATGCTTGTGCTTCTAGTTCCGACAGTGCAGCAATATCTAACAATTTCACAACTACCTAATACACACAAATCTAAGTAAAGGGATGGAATATGAACATGTACATATAAATATGGATGGGCCATGACCGACCAGCATAGACGGTATAAAATACAGTATATACATCTGGGATGAGTAGTGCAAGATATGTAAACATCATTAATAAAGTGACTATTGATCCATTTGTTAAGAGTGTTCAATCATGTTGGCTGCACTGCATCTTCAGGCAATGTAATACACCATCACTGACTTGACACGAAATGGTCATCTCGTACTGTGGTACAGGCAGGCTTTCCGGATCCTACTTCAACATGGTGCTGCTGGACAAGGATGGTTTGGACCACGAGAGATTCCTCACACCCACCACATCCGATGAGCTCTTCTCATACATCGACAATAACCTTTTGGACGAAGAAGAACGGAGGCGGTTGGAGTTCGAGACCTCTGACTAAGAGTGCCCCCTGGTGGCTTGGAGAGGTCAGACACTTTTACAAAGATATCAGCTCAGAGGAAAGCTGGCCCAGAAAAGAGAGAGAAACAAGAAAACAGATAACAGCTCTGCTAGTCAAATGTTTCCATTGGCTGATAAACCTGAAAAACAGGCTAAGATCTCTTCATCTAAAAGTATAGAGATTGTTCTTCTTCACCTTCCATACTGCACAGACGGGTATAACAAACATGGATGGTTAAAGGTTCAGTCACTTCATATTTTTTATTTATTTGGTGAATTAAATATTTGATAGTCATAGGACTCAAAGGAGCATAAAAGTTTAAATAAAATGAGTCTCCTTCACTTTGTGCAACTGGTAATATTTACATACATATTTAAAAATCATATGCACAGTAGTTTTCAATTACCATGAATAATAACCCAAGGTGACATGGACCAAAACTGGTTCAATGCCTTAAGAGTGGAACAGAGATTCTGCCTGAAACTGAAACACCAGCAACCCCCATGAAGCGCCACAGTTAATGAGTGGTTTGCTGAACATGGATAGAATTCAGCTTCGATAAAATGTCAATTAAACAAGAGTTTTTCAATTTGATCACAACTTTGGTTAGTGTCGATTGATCTCAAAAAGTATTTGTATAGTAGACAACCTTACATTTAAAAATATGAAATGATACCTCTATCAAAAACCTCAAGCTATCAGGTGAATTTACACTATGCTTTCAAATCACTTGTTTTAGGCCAATAGTGTCGTAATAGTGCCTGCGGTTAGACAGTCTATTTTTATTTTTTTATAGAATGATGGTGATATAAAGTTGAGGGATTGCCCTGTCTCCATAGCTCTTCTTTCAGGTTACGAGGTAGTGTGGCGTCTTCACTTGCTCTTGCCCATAGAGGAGCGTAATGGAAGAGTGCCCTCTGCACACGAGTCAGGGTATTGCATCATCTTCTGCCACAGAGTCACCTCCTCCCCTGTAGAATCCGCCTCCACTTCCTCCTTCCCAACCTTCAGTGTGGCTGAAAAGAAGGGCACCAGAAAAACAGTGAACTAAAGTAAGTCTGTCCTGTCCTAACTTCGTCCCCAGGCTATTGCGCATATAAGCCTGGGATAATGATTCAAAGTTGGCCTAAGTGGGTGTGACCATTAGGTGTTGTGGGATTGTTTGATAGATTAAGCCAATGCTATCTGCACCGTGAGTTACTCCCGGTCTTTCTGTATTAGCTCAAGTTTGACGCTTTGGTCCACCAGACTTCACACATTTGGACAGAAATGTCAGGGAATGAGATTTATTTTAACAATAGGCCTACTGCTCTTAGTAATTTAAACTGAGGTAGCTTCACCTTACTACCAACTTTAACATTGGAAAAATAGGTGACCTGCAACAGAATAGTAAATCAAACACGTAAAACGGTAGAGCAATACTGCCAATGGATATAAACTGAGACTTCCCCGCCATAAATCAACACGGTGTTGTGTGTCATTAATTGTGGCTTTGCTGAGTCGAAACCCCACCCAGGAAGATAAAAAGGTGTTGTGTCATTACCTGTGCCTGTGCTGAGTCGAACCCCACCCAGGAAGTCATTACTGGACATGGCCTCCCGGTCCCACACTGTCAGCTCTAGCCACATCCCACTTAGCTGGTCTAGGGTCAAGTCTTTGTACACAAATGTGTGGTCGTAGTGAGGGTTCAGAGTTTTCTTCACCACCGGAGTCTTCCTCTTAGTGGACTTGGCCTTCGATGGCAACAAGTACCTAGGTTTAAAAGCATGAGTGAGAAGGATTACATTTTGATGAAGGCTAGGTGGCTGAAAAATGTTCTTAAAATGAGCAGGAGTTGCACAATCTCAAGTGAGGATGATGAAACAAAATGTATCTCTGTTAGAGTGAATGTAGAGAGTTAGTGACATCATGCCACCAAGCTAACCCTTTCACAAAGGAATCCGACGTGTCCCCTGCTTTCATTGCCGTCAGGTTCTTGGCCTCTTTGATCAAGACGTGCAACTCCCCTCCCTGCTCCGTCTTTGTCTTCTTGCCTAGAGAGAGTCTCTTGCCTAGGGGAGATAGTGGTGTCAGACAGCCACTGGTAGGGATTGGTCTGACACAGATAGTGCTGACTGAACTTTTCTGTTAGTTTGTTCTGTCGACACGGGCACTCCTACCTTTGGTCTTTTCAGTGGGTGAATTCTTGGTCGAGACATACTTCAGGGAAATCAACAGTTCTCCTTTGTACTGAGAGAAGGCAGAGGACTGCAGTGGTGACGCCTATAGAGGATAATAGTCAGTAAAACCACTAGACCACAGGGTTGTACTGTAGATTAGAAATACATTTAGTGATTGATGTTTTCTGACCATGTGACCTGACCATGAACAACTGAGCCCTAGTGATGAGACTATTCAGGCTTACTTTTCCCACGAACGCCACACACTCCTCGTGGCCTGCGTCGAGGTTCCTGCAGTCCAGAGGCACCTCCACCTCTCCAAGGAAGGCATTACGGCCCAAGCGGGCATGGTGCCAGACGGAGAGCTGGAGGGAACGATTGAGCACCTGGGAGCGACTGATGGAAAACTGAATGAGGAGAAGAGATTAAGTGAGAGAGTGACACCCTGCGCTCACTGATCCGTCAACTACATCTTAGTAAAGGTTTCCACCCACCCTCTCTGGCATCAGAGTTGCTTGTTCACTATACTCAGAGTTTTAAAAAAAGGGCAGCAACAAAATCAATATTTGTTTGTCTTTCACTAACGGCGATTAACTCTCCTTATCTTGAATGCCAATATCAATCTTACTGCCTACTGAAGGAGGCGGCATTATCAACTTAACAACCGCCCATTGAGTAATAAGGGATGTATACAGGGTTAAAGTTCATCAGTGTTCATCTAATTCTACTGCAGTTCCAGAGAGGCCATCACCTTTAGGGTCTCATTGTAAGTGGGGTCCACTGTGTTATGTTTAATGCTGGTTTTTTTCTTGCCAATGCGAGACTTGTCAGGGAGAAGGTAGCACTTGACATACCTGCAGGACAAAAAAACATGAATATTTTCCTACATGTTAAAGAGTTCAAATGAAGCCATATCCCATCTGGTCCTGCAATACCAATAAACTATACTGAAGAAAAATATAAAAACGCATGTCAAGTGTTTGTCCCATGTTTCATGAGCTGAAATAAAAGATCCCATAAATTGTCCATATGCCCCAAAAAATGTATTTCTCAAATTTTGTGCACAAATTGGTTTACATCTGTGATAGTGAACATTTATCCTTTGCCAAGATAATCAATCCACCTGACAGGTGTGGCATATCAAGAAGCTGATTAAACAGTATGATCATCAGGTGCACCTTGTGCTGGACACTATAAAAGGCCACTAAAATGTGCAGTTGTCACAGGACACAATGACATGCTGACTGCAGAAATGTCCACCAGAGCTGTTGCCAGAGAATTAAATGTTAATTTCTCTACCATAAGCCTCATCCAATGTCATTTTAGAGAATTTGTATGTATGGCATCGTGTGGGAAAGAGGTTTGCTGATGTCAACATTGTGAACAGAGTGCCCCATGGTGGCGGTGAGGTTGTGGTATGGGCAGGCATAAGCTATGGACAAGGACACAATTGCATTTTATTGCACAGAAATACCGTGACGAGTACCTGACGCCCATTGTGAGGCCCATTTCTTTTAAGGTATCTGTGACCAACAGATGCATTTCTGTATTCCCAGTCATGTGAGATCCATAGACTATGGCCTAATTTATTTATTTCAACTGACTGATTTTGTCATATGAACTTTAACTGAGTAAAATCTTTGAAATTGTTGCGTTTCTATTTTTGTTCTGTTATTTAAGTCAAAATATAAAGTGTCTACATTTCCAAACTACAAATGTAGAATTATTTTTCTTCCGTTAAATGTAACCTTTACAATTCTTCCTTTTGGAACTCTGATAATGACCCCTGGGCACATCAAACATTTTGTAAACAGGACAGGGTCTTATCTAAGATGATCTACGTCAGGGATCATCATCTAGATTCAGTTGCGGGACAATTTGTTCTTGAGTGGATGGTCGGAGGGCCGGAACATAAATACAAATAATTTGTAAACGGCAAACTGACCACAAAAAGCCCAAACAGATATGTTTGACTAAAAATCAATTCAAACCTTGCTTACATTTGTATACAATCACATGGTTCTCTCTATTATGTATGGGAATACTTGAACCAATTTCTTCAATTAAAATCACTTGTAGAGGATTTCCTGGTGTTTTTAGTGTTATGTTCAACAGTAAATAAAAGTTGCTCAGAAAATTGGGGGGGGCAAAATAAAACCACATTTGGCCCACGGGCCGCCAGTTGGGAAACCTGATCTACATTATGTCATACAGTAATAACACTGAAGTGTGTGTCTAGAGTGAACAACAGGATTACTGGGAATCATTCTCTACAACGCATCTCGTCTACTGTCATCATAAAAACATGACGAGACTCATTGCAACCTACGGTAGAATAGTGTTGGTCTCACTTGAAGGAGTGTGGGATACTATCACTGTTGGCAATGACATGATGGAATGCATCTGAATAGTGTAAAGCAGCTTCGTTGAAAGAATATTCCAGAGCGGCATCCACCCTGACTTTCATCCACCCAGTGTTTTCAGATGTGGGGATATGAAGGAGAGGAAACATTATTGAGATGCACCCATCATTTCCTACTGAGACAACTGTTAAACCCTAGTCCTGAGGGGACACTCACGGGTTTGAGCGCTGGCGTCTGGCGTCCCCGTGGGCCAACGAGTGACACTCCTTGACGAGGACGGCCAGGCTCTGGGTGGTGTCATCGTAGCTGATAGAGAACACGATGTCCCCGCTCACCTCCACGCTGTCATAATCTCCTGCCTCACTGTAAATACTCATCAGACTGCCCAGTGTACTCTGTGGTGGACACACACACACACACACTTCTGTTAGTAGTTGGTTTAAATGCATTCATATTGACTACAATTCTATAACTTGGAATTCAAAATGAGCTAAAATTGTGACCAGAGAGGTAAATGTAACATATTCAATCAAGTAACATAAACTTCCTGGAAAGCACACAAACGAGGCCTGTGACAATAAATCAGGTCAGTCAAATTTGCATGCCCTGAAGCAACTTTGAGCATGAGCTTTTGTTGCCATGGTAACTTAATTAGGCAGCAGCTCACAACACAAACCAGGATATCCTGAATTGTCTCAAAGTTCTGGTTCAATAAATATCTTGAGGAACTCTAAAAATAGCATCACACACTAACTAGAACCTTTGAAAATAGGATAAGTGAGGATAAGTGAGAATCGCATGCATTTACCTTGGAGCCGTGAAGATTTGAGGTACTTGAGCACACCTTTCTATGGATGCTCACCAAGTTATCAATGTCTTCATCCTCCTCATCATCCTGCAAGCACAGCAAACCATTTAAAATCATGAAAAATACAATGCAACTGCATCTCTCACCGATACTAGCACTATAAGGACGTATTTTGTAGTATAGTGAAGCCTTATGCATTAGTCTGTAATGAGGAAGAGGTACTGCTCACTGGCACATTGAGCCCAGGCACCGACTTGCTCCGGTCACCCATAAAGCCCTCTGATGCTTCAGCCCCCTCCTCACGCAGGTCCAGCACAGACGTGAATTCTGAGTGAAACCCATGGAGACGCATTCAAATGAAGCATGTCTTTGTTAACTCAAGCAGGCCAGATGCCCTTAAAACAAAACTATATTTGAATAGAGTTTGGGAGTCAGGGCTACCGAGGCGACAAGAGTCTCACCGGAGGGTTTCTGAACTCGTCTGACGCTCTTCTTGAACAGGCCGCCATCTTCCAATGCGACAGACCCCGTGCCAGAACTAACACTACTACGACTTACTACGGAGGACTATGGAAAGAGGGGTTACAGTCAGGTGTGACAGTATAATATGTATTGGCTGGAGACATGAGGACTAATACAGGGTTAGGGTCAATTCCATTATTTTTCATGTGGACTTTTCACTTGCCGACTGCACTAAAATGGAACTGACCCCAACACCTGATTGATAGGTAAACGGTCTCCTTACCGTGTCTGCATCCGAGGTGGGGCTGTGGCTACTGACGAGGTCAGCTTTGACTAGACCATTCAAACTGGTCCCTGTTGGACTAGACTGACCTGTGCTCTCCTCCTTCCTGGATCATAAACACCATTCATAATGAGCAGACATCCCAAAAGCAGTTTTGTTAGCATGTAGCGCTAATTCTATAGGCCTATTTGTTTGGATGTAGACTTACCTTGGTAAGAGAGGAGTCCCAAGAGAGGACTCCGTCTCTGTCATGACACTGCTCAGGCTGGCTTTCTCTGCAGGCTCATTGTCCCTGTGCTGCTGTTGCTCCTGCTGCTCCTTGGTCTTAACTCCCACGGATTCTTCGGAGACTTCGTCTAGCAGACTGAGAAGGTTGAAATAACAGTGTCAAAATGTCATATGTTGAATTGAAACTCCATCCACATATTACAGTAACTGCATCACACTATTGATTGTAAAGCATGTGTTGTCACCCCAGATAAAAATAGGACTCACTCGTTGGAGGCTGCTAGGTCCCTCAGTCTGGGTCGGGGAACAGGGGTGGTGGGCTGGCTGGGGTTCAACAGGAGCGCTCCCATGTTCTCCCTCTTCCTCACTAAAACAGAACACCAAGCTTTAGCATGACAGGCAACTGGTAATATGCTGACAGTGGCTTCATTCATTCAGACAGGGATTTCCTTACTGGGAAGTGCCATTGAAAAAAGTGCCATAAACAAAAGCTACGCAGTAACGGAGCTGCTTACATATCAATATTGAAATTGAGTAGAGAAAAATAGGACAAATTGCTATGCTGCCACACCACTGACAATGACATTCCACTCTGCACCAGCAGTGAAAGTCGTTTAGGGTTTCCAATTGAATAGAGCGTTGCCCACAACTTGGTGGTTCCTGGACTCACGTGGGGGCCTCTTTTTGAGGGAAGTCCTCACTATGTCGTGTCCAGGGGTGGTGAAGAAGCGGTTGACTCGCTGGTCATAGAACCAGTCTCCGGTGACCTTCTTTAGATCACTGGAGAAAATAACACCACACATTACCACCACGTTAAAACATCATCAAATATATGGACCACAACTCTAAGGGTGACATGCTGACAGTGCGACAACGTTGTAAAAATAAACACAGAAAAATATATTTTTTACACAAGTTTAGAATGCTTCAGATATGCATAGCGTGCATCCACGAAATGTAAACCCGCTGAAAGTATTATCGTCTCCTCGTGGGCGTTGTACAGTGAGAGTCTTTGACATGAACAAAAACATCACACTTTGCATATAGATACAGCAAACACAGGGATGTACAGTACAGAGAAATAGACTCTTACGCCTCTTTAGCACACACACTGCACACCCAGGATCCATTGGGGCACACTGAGCAGCAGTTGTGGCACACTTGGTGTTTGCATGCCCTACACTGGCTGGAGCCGGCAGATAGTGGACCAAGTGGTTCCTGGCAGCGTCTGCAGCTACGCTCACTGTACTTCCCACTGCTACGCTTGGCGCCCTTCCTCATAATGTCCAGCAGCTCCGTCTTCAGCTTCCTAAAACAACAGGGGGGGTGGCATTGGTTAGACCCTTGCCTATTGGTGTCTGTGTTGACATCTTTGCATAACTGGATGTTGAAAGTCTAGTGACTGCCTCCATCTGCACTCGTGAAATACTGAGTTGAGGTGAATGCTAGATTGCCACCAGCATGCACTGTATCCCTGTCTTTTTAGATCAGATTACGGAAATGAGACAACAGCAGGAGGAAGCCACTTTAGGACTATTGAGACGCAGCTCGGGAGGGGAGTTCTCACCGGACACGGTGCTCTTCAGCCTGCCTCAGTTCCTCGTCCCTCCGCAGCACCTCCAGGATCAACTCCCGCTCCGAGTCAGTCAGGAAGGCCACATTAACCATGTCTGCAGCCTGTGGCATTGCACCTCCGTCCCAGGCTAACCCCTTAGGGATTATAACCCTAGGCCAGACAGGCTCCTGCTTGCCAAAGAAGAGAACAGGGCTGAGTTCAGAAGGCACAAAATGGGAACACGTTTTATCCATCTATAACTTGTCCTTTGTGGTTTCTGCCTGAAAATGCCTTTGTCCTTCTTTACCAAGCACCATACCTTACATTTGAAATCCCTCATGATATCACAGTAAAAACCAGTGTGAAAGTCCTGATCCCAAACATCAGCAGCATTGAAGGTGGAGTAAAGCTGATTGGAGGCTTTTTCCCCAGCTAATGTCCATTTAATGGAGGACCCACTTTCAGTACATGAGCAACGACCTCACATACAGTACAGGCTACTCAGAAAGAGCACAGCATTACAGTGGACCACTGCAGGAGAGAGTGCGCGTTTAAACAATGGGAGGGCTTGCTGTGAGGGGAAAGGACAGAGACAGGTAGAGAGGGGTAGACTGTGCAGGACTAGCAGACATACAGACAAAGGGGACTGTTAGTGGATGGTGTTACCCTTACCTCCTCCACTAGTGAGCCTCCATGCAGAGAGGCTGCTGCCACAGTGTCAGAAGCCTCTCACTCTGCCTTGCTGGAGCTGGCTGGGTAATTAGGAAGATGGAGCTGGCAAGAATGGACAGACCCAGACAACACAGTGACCTAGCTTAGTGCCAACACCCTGAGATGGCCCTGCTGCAGACAAACCAGAGTGAAGGTGGACTAGTGGAACATTTCCAAGACAGACTGACCAGGTAAATCCAGGTGAAAGCTATGATCCTTTATTGATGTAACCTGTTAAATCCCCCTTTTTTTTAAATCAGTAGATACAGGGGAGGGGACAGGTTAAAGAAGGACTTTTAATTAAGTTGAGACATGGAGGGTGAATGGGCGAGACAAAAGATTTAAGTGCCTTTGAAAGGGGTTTAGTAGTAGGTGCCAGACGAACACAGAACTGCAACACTGCAGGGGTTTTCATGCTCAACAGTTTCCCTTATGTCTCAAGTATGGTCCACCACCCAAAGGACATGCATCCAACTTGACACAACTGTGGCAAGCATTGGAGGAATGCCATCACTTTTTATAGTCCATGGCCTGAGGAATTGAGGCTGTTCTGAGGGCAAATGGGGGTGCAACTCAATATTAGGAAGGTATTCCTAATGTTTTGTACACTGTGTAAATCTCACCAGGATGTACAGTACGGTGTCATTTCCACTGGAGTAAACACCAACCTACAACACCTTTAACAAACTAAGCCTATAACGCTGTACTGTATATGCTTACATCATGTAGAGAATCCTTTGCAGGGAAAGAAAACAGCCCTGCCTAAGTGTATCTTGAGCTTTGAGTCAGGTACACAAACATAAATTAACATTTGTTGACATACAGATAGTGATTTTATTTCGACATGTCATCCTATAGTAAATTATAACAGGATGACTTGGGAAAATAGTCTCTACCTAATCTTACTTTGACAGGCGCTGGCACGCATATAGAAGAATAGATAGATGATGACAAATAGGATCCAGGATCCTTGAGGTTTTAAACCCCTTTGACAGGGTGAACGTTTGCTTGAGGGAATTTGAACAGGAAAGCTAAAAACAACACGAGCTCAGCATATCGCAGGGTTCCCACCCTCTAAGGACATAGAGCGGCGGGTGGAGTGCACTGGTTAAACCATTTGTTTAATCCTGACATCAAGCCTGTCATCAGCCATGTTCCAGTTATGAGCTTCAATCTCTAGGTGAATCCAGAACCTCAGAAGACATTGAATAGTCAAGTTGACCGTTTAATTGTTTTTTTTTTTAAAGGCACTTCAATTTTTTTGACAACTCTGAATTTACTGTGAACACACTATATTTTTAAGGCAAGGCAACATTTTTATCTGCTCAGGAATAGTTTCAGTGTGAGCCAGCACATTCGAGAAATAGTGTACAAAAGTATTGTTGACCACATGGTATGGAAAGTGCCAAGAAGAGGACAACAACTGTCCAGGGCAGCAAATATGGATAGCAAGATAGTTAGCAAACCTCAAAAAGCAGTTCAATAACATATACAGTTTCTTCAGAAAGTATTCATACTCCTTGACTTATTCCACATTTAGAGCCAGAATTCAAAATGAATTAAATATATTCATTCTCACCAATACCACACAATACCCCATAACGACAAAGTGAAAACATGTTTTTAGATATTGTTGCCAATTTATTGAGAATGAAATACAGAAATATCTTATTTACATTAGTATTCACACTAGGGCTGACTCCAATTTACTGGTCGATAGGCTGTTGGTCGACCAAGATTTTACACACACAAACACACACCCAGTCAAACGTTTGGACACATCTACTCATTCAAAAGGTTTCTTTATTTTTACTATTTTCTACATTGTAGAATAATAGTGTAGACAAACTATGAAATAACACATATGGAATAATGTAGTAAACAAAAAAAGGGTTTAGATATATTTTATATTCTTCAAAGTAGCCACCCTTTGCCTTGATGACAGCTTTGCACACTCTTGGCATTCTCTCAACCAGCGTCACCTGGAATGCTTTTCCAATTGTCTTGAGGGAATTCCCACATATGCTGAGCACTTGTTGGCTGCTTTTCTTTCACTCTGCGATCCAACTCATCTCAAACCATCTCAATTGGGTTGAGGTAGGGTGATTGTGGAGGCCAGGTCATCTGATGCAGCACTCCATCACTCTCCTTGGCCAAAAAGCCCTTACACAGCCTGGAGGTGTCCGTGTGCTGGGTCATTGTCCTGTTGAAAAATAAATGGTAGTCCCACTAAGCGCAAACCAGATGGGATGGCATATCGCTGCAGAATGCTGTGGTAGCCATGCTGGTTAAGTGTGCCTTGAACTCTAAATAAATCACAGACAGTGTCGCCAGCAAAGCACCATCACACCTCCTCCTCCATGCTTCACGGTGGAAACCACACACGCGGAGAGCATCCAAAATAGAAAACCGCTTGGCATTCAGTCCAAATGCATTCAATCTTGGTTTCATCAGACCACAGAATCTTGTTTCTCATGATCTGAGCGTCCTTTAGGTGCCTTTTGGCAAACGCCAAGCGGGCTTTCATAGGCCTTTTACTGAGGAGTGACTTCCATCTGGCCACTCAACCGTAAAGGCCTGATTGATGGAGTGCTACAGAGATGGTTGTCCTTCTGGAATGTTCTCCCATCTCAACAGAGAAATTCTGGAGCTCTCTCAGAGGGACCATCGGGTTCTCGGTCACCTCCCTGACCAAGGCCCTTCTCCCCCGATTGCTCAGTTTGGCTGGGCGGCAGGCTTTAAAAAGAGTCTTGGTGGTTCCAAACGTTTTCCATTTAAGAATGATGTAGGCCATTTTGTTCTTGGGGACCTTCAATGCTGACAAAATATATAATTGTACCCTTCCCCAGATCTGTGCCTCGTCACAATCCTTTCTCTGAGCTCTACGGACGGCTCTAATTGCTTTGACCTCATGACTTGGTTTTTGCTCTGACATGCACTGTCAACTGTGGGACCTTATATAGACAGGTGTGTGCCTTTCCAAATCATGTGATAAATTCAATTGATTGGACAAGGGGACTCGAATTAACTTGTAGAAACATCTCAAAGATGATCAATGGAAACAGCCAAAGCAAAGCTGGAAAATGTAAGTCCTTGAGTGGCCCATCCAAATCCCAGACATGAATCCCATTGAAAATCTGTGGAAAGACTTGAAGATTGCTGTTCTCCGCCACTCCCCGCCTAGCCTTTATTTATTTTTTATTTAACTAGGCAAGTCAGTTAAGAACAAATTATTATTTACAATGACGGCCTACAGCTTAACAGAGCTTGAGAAAATCTGCAAGGAAGAATGGGAGAAAAAAAACAATTCCAAATGTGAAAAGCTGATACAGACGACTCAAAGCTGCAATTGGCTCCAAAGGTGTTTCTACAAAGTATTGATTAGAGTGAAAATGTCATTTTCAATAAATGTGCAAACATTTCTAAAACATGTTTTCACTTTGTCATTATGGGGTATTTTGTGTAGCTGGGTGAGTGGAAAAAATGATTTAAATCCATTTTGAATTCATGATGTAACACAGCAAAATGTGGAATAAGTCAAGGGGTATGAATACTTTCTAAAGGCACTACAAGTGCTGAGCACTCAGAGCAAAGCACTGACTATAGCTAATGACCCATCCACTATTTCCATTTTGAAAAGCTCCCCTCAGGGAGGAGATATCTAAGAATATCTATAAAAAGTAATTTGACCCAAGTTGTTGATAATGGTCTCAGATCCTGATGTACGTACATATGAATTATTTAATCATGGAGGTGATCAGGTGCCCTTCAGTCTTAATGATGATGTATTTTTTACTAGGAATTCTTGATGTTGATTGTGGCTTTTAGACCAATGTATAGCCGTCTAACGGGAAACTGCACTTGCACTTTTGTAGTTCGTATAGTTTATTATTTTTGAGGATGATGGAGTCCTGATGGCTTTTAATGTCTGTTTTTATGTTGTGAAGCCAAAGACACATTGGGTGGACAATAAAGTTTTTCTAATTCTAATAATGTTGAGTGAGTTTAAGCAGAGAAAAAAAAACTTGATTTCAATTCCATAACCCTCATTACCACAGTGTTTGTGTGCTATGCTGTGTCACTCACGCAGAACTTTGGAGAGAAAACTTTTCCTCATTGTTTTAACGCTTGAGGCCAATTGACTCACATTTGAGAAGTGTACAATGCCTTGTAGGGCAGCTCAGCAGGCAGCTGCCTACTTCAAGGGAATGTGTGTGTCACAGAAACAAAGATGACAGTGCCCTGGGATATTTCTAGAGTCAATAGACACTAAGAAGGAGATCAACAGAAAGAGTGAGGACAAATTGTACGAATACCAACGTTAATAAAAAATAAAAAAAAGTGAATACAGGAAAGAAAACTCCACATAAAGTGCTTTTCCAGGGCATCTTATGTTGTGTTTACAGCCCAATTTTGAAGTTTTTGCCACCAATTGGTATTTTGACCGATCAGATTCTTTGCCAAAATATCAGATTTGGGCTGCCTGTGTAAACATAGTCTCATTGTGGGTATAGGCTATAATAAAAGGAAAGTTAATTCCAATTTAACAATGTATGAGAATAGCATAGTTTAATGTGCAATTTTCTTGACAGTAACTCAATAAGTAATGTAAGTCTAACAGCAAATGTAGGACTATTTCAAAGTATGTCATTTACCTCATTTGCCAAAAGGACTTGACAAAAAAATGCAGTAGGCTACATTTGATTGTTTTGTTGTAGCATACTGTATTTTTTCTAACAGCCCAAATGTAATCAAACAAATCTATTGTAGGCCTAGAGACAATGCATGATGTGTCTGGATTTAATATTGTGTTGGCAACACATCCAGTTAATTGGACATTATTGAAAAAGCGCAGTTGTTTATCAACACACATGATCTGCTGAATAAGAAATGAGCGAGCGCAAATAGAGTTCACAGAAGATTTGTCAGTCTCAAAAAATATATTTTAAACACCTGTCCAGACGATGTTTTAATTCCATTGAGAAAAATCGAAAACTTCACTTCGATTGTGATTCAAATTAATTGACCATACCACTTTCGTTCCCAAATCTTGGGAGGGAGGAGGTGAAAAATAATCAAATGGAATAATACAACTTTCAGAGCAGACTGGTAGCGGACAAAACAAGTGCACGGGTATATCGTTTGTTCGCAACGTCAATGAATCGAGGATCGTAAATCATTCCTAAGTGAGGTTTCCCATATCAGGAAAAGGTATTCAACAATTTACTGTCGTGTAAACATTTTTTGGATTGCAACTGTAATTCAATAAAACCGTTTGAATGAATGTTATAGATCACAACAAACTCAACTTACCGCTCAACCCTTTGCTGCAATGTGTCAGCGTGACTCCCACAGTCTACCTTCCAGTCTCTTTCCTGCACTCTGAAACTGTTGACTTTCAGCGTTGGTTATAATCATCACATCCCGGAAGATATGGAAAATTTGTGACAGCGGTGGGGCGACAAATAGCTTCAGACGTTTTCCGCAGCAGGTGCATTCCCTCTGCTCTATTTCCCTACTTTTCTGAGAAAAAAATACCAGTAGTTTCCACAAGTAAATAACAAAACCCCGTGCAAATAATTTAGTAAAATTAAATAATAATGTGGAGCATTATTCTATTGTGGAAATAATGCAAGAGGCAAAATACACAAATACTTAGCTATTACATTTTTTAAAAATGTTTTAATTTTTGTGTGTAATTGTATACTATATCCCTTATTTGGCCAGATATTTCATCCTATGGTTACAATATTTATAAACAAATGTGTAACAAATGTGTTCCCAGACAGGCACCATGTGGCAAGTCAGTCATTGCATGTGATGACATTTTGTCAAATCAGTTGTAAAACAACTGGTAAAAAACTGCTTCATTTTCACATTGAATAAACCTTTAAAATCATGTTTTACCCAAAATAGCAACATTATTATTACAGTGCATTCAGAAAGTATTCAGACCCCTTCACTTTTTCCATATTTTGTTACGTTACGTTATTCTAAAATGGATTAAATTAAAAATGTTCCTCATCAATCTACACACATTACACTCTAATGACAAAACGAAAACCGGTTTTTAGAAATGTTTGAAAATTAATTAAAATAAAAAACGTATACTTTATATACATAAGTATTCAGACCCTTTGCTATGAGACTCGAAATTGAGCTCAGGTGCATCCTGTTTCCATGGATCATCCTTGAGATGTTTCTACAACTTGATTTGAGTCCATCTGTGGTAAACTCAATTGATTGGACATGATTTGGAAAGGCACACACCTGTCTATATAAAGGTCCCACAGTTGACAGTGCATGTAAGAGCAAAAATCATGCCATGAGGTCGAAGGAATTGTCCGTAGAGCTCCGAGACAGGATTGTGTCGAGGCACAAATCTGGGGAAGGGTACCAAAACATTTCTGCAGCATTGAAGGTCACCAAGAACACAGTGGCCTACATCATTCTTAAATGGAAGAAGTTTGGAACCACCAAGACTCTTCCTAGAACTGGTCACCCAACCAAACTGAGGAATCGGGGGAGAAGGGCCTTGGTCAGGGAGGTGACCAAGAACCCGCTGGTCGCTGACAGAGGTCCTTCTGTGGCTCAGTTGGTAGAGCATGGCGCTTGTAACGCCAGGGTAGTGGGTTCGATTCCCGGGACCACCCATACGTAGAATGTATGCACACATGACTGTAAGTCGCTTTGGATAAAAGCGTCAGCTAAATGGCATATACTATACTAGAGCTCCAGAGTTCCTCTGTGGAGATGGGAGAACCTTACAGAAGGACAACCATCTATGCAGTACTCCACCAATCAGGCCTTTTTTTGGTAGAGTAGCCAGGCGGAAGCCACTCCTCAGTAAAAGGCACACAACAGTACGCTTGGAGTTTGCCAAAAGGTGCGTAAAGGACTCTCAGACCATGAGAAACTCTTTAGCCCGAGTGTCAAGCGTCACGTCTGGAGGAAACCTGCCATCATTCCTACAGTAAAGCATGGTGGTGGAAGCATCATGCTGTGGGGATGTTTTTCAGTGGCAGGCAGTGGGAGACTAGTCAGGATCGAGGGAAAGATGAACGGATTAAAGTACAGCGAGATCCTTAATGAAAACCTGCTCCAGAGTGCTCAGGACCTCAACCTGGGGCGAAGGTTCACCTTCCAACAGGACAACAACCCTAAGCACCCAGCCAAGACAACGCATGAGTGGCTTCGGGACAAATCTCTGAATGTCGTTGAGAGGCCTAGCCAGAGCCCAGACTTGAACCCGATCAAACATCTCTGGAGAGACCTGAAAATAGCTGTGCAGCGACACTCCCCATCCAACCTGACAGAGCTTGAGAGGATCTGGAGAGAAGAATGGGAGAAACTCCCCAAATACAGGTGTGCCAAGCTTGTAGTGTCATACCAAAGATGACTGCACCTTTAACGTTTGTTTGAGGACCGCCATAGAAGAAGAACACACGTTTAGTGTTCACCAAGTTCAGCTCCCCCCCCTGTGAAAATCTCTTTTTTTTTAGTTTTTTAACTTCATTATTATACTGTAATTAGCAGTCAAATCAAAAGTAGGCAACCAAAAAAAGATCAGCTGCATAATTTCCAATAGGCCATATATTTTTGGGTAAAAAATATATATACTGTACATATAAAATACCAGTCAAAAATTTGGACATACCTACTCATTCAAGGGCTTTGCTTTATTTGTACTATTTTCTACACTGTAGAGTAATAGTGAAGACATCAAAACTATGAAATAACACGTATTGAATCATGTAGTAACCAAAAAAGAGTTAAGCAAATCAAAATATATTTTATATTTGAGATTCTTCAAAGTAGCCACCTTTGCCTTGATGACATTTTTGCACAATCTTGGCATTCTCTCAACCAGCTTCATGAGGTAGTCACCTGGAAAGCATTTAAATTAACAGGTATGCCATCTTAAAAGTTTATTTATTTCCTTTTTAATGCATTTGAGCCAATAATTTGTGTTGTGACAGGGTAGGGGTGGTATACAGAAGATAGCCTAGTGGTTAGAGCGGTAGCCTAGTGGTTAGAGCGTTGGACTAGTAACCGGAACGTTGCAAGTTCAAACTCCCAAGCTGACAAGGTACAAATCTGTCATTCTGCCCCTGAACAGGCAGTTAACCCACTAGGCCGTCATTTAAAATAAGAATTTGTTCTTAACTGACTCACCTAGTTAAATAAAGGTAAAGTAAATTAATAAAACAAAAATATCTGGTAAAAGACTTTTCATATTATGGCAAGAACAACTCAAATAAGCAAAGGTAAACGACAGACCATCATTACTTTAAGACATTAAGGTCAGTCAATTCGGAAACTTTCAAGAACTTTGAAAGTCTCTTAAAGTGCAGTCGCAAAAACCATCAAGCACTATGATGAAACTGGCTCTCAAGAGGACCGCCACATGAAAGGAAGACCCAGAGTTACCTCTGCTGCAGAGGATAAGTGCATTAGTGTTAACTGCACCTCAGACTGCAGCCCAAATAAATGCTTCACAGAGTTCAAGTAACAGACACATCTCAACATCAACTGTTCAGAGGAGACTGTGTGAATCAGGACTCCATGATCAAATTGCTGCAAAGAAACCAGTACTACAAGACACTAATACGAAGAAGAGACTTGCTTGGGCCAAGAACACAAGACATATGGACATTAGACCGGTGGAAATTTGTCCTTTGGTCTGATAAGTCAAGATTTGAGATTTTTGGTTCCAACAGCCATGTCTTTGTGAGACGCAGAGTAGGTGAATCTCCACATGTGTGGTTCCCACTGTGGAGCATGGGGTAGGAGGTGTGATGTTGTGTGGGTGCTTTGCTGTTGATACTGTCAATGATTTATATAGAATTCAAGGCATACTTAACCAGCATGGCTACCACAGGATTCTGCAGCGATACGCCATCCCATCTGGTTTGTGCTGGTTTGTGCTTAGTGGTACTATCATTTGTTTTTCAACAGGACAATGACCCAACACAAGGAAAAGTAGCCAACAAGTGCTCAGCAAATTTTATTTGTCACATATACATGGTTAGCAGATGTTAATGCGAGTGTAGCGAAATGCTTGTGCTTCTAGTTCCGAAAATGCAGTAATAACCAACAAGTAATCTAGCTAACAATTCCAAAACTACTACCTTATAGACGTGTAAGGGGATAAAGAATATGTACATAAAGATATATGAATGAGTGATGGTACAGAGTGGCATAGGCAAGATACAGTAGATGGTATTGAGTGCAGTATATACATATGAGATGAGTATGTAAACAAAGTGGCATAGTTAAAGTGGCTAGTGATACATGTATTACATAAGGATGCAGTAGATGATATAGAGTACAGTCTATACGTATACATATGAGATGAATAATGTAGGGTATGTAAACATTATATTAGGTAGCATTGTTTAAAGTGGCTAGTGATATATTTGACATAATTTCCCATCAATTCCCATTATTAAAGTGGCTGGAGTGAGTCAGTGTGTTGGCAGCAGCCACTCAATGTTAGTGGTGGCTGTTTAACAGTCTGATGGCCTTGAGATAGAAGCTGTTTTTCAGTCTCTCGGTCCCAGCTTTGATGCACCTGTACTGACCTCGCCTTCTGGATGATAGCGGGGTGAACAGGCAGTGGCTCGGGTGGTTGTTGTCCTTGATGATCTTTATGGCCTTCCTGTGACATCGGGTGGTGTAGGTGTCCTGGAGGGCAGGTAGTTTGCCCCCGGTAATGCGTTGTGCAGACCTCACTACCCTCTGGAGAGCCTTACGGTTGTGGGCGGAGCAGTTGCCGTACCAGGCGGTGATACAGCCCGCCAGGATGCTCTCGATTGTGCATCTGTAGAAGTTTGTGAGTGCTTTTGGTGACAAGCCAAATTTCTTCAGCCTCCTGAGGTTCTTCACGATGCTGTCTGTGTGGGTGGACCAATTCAGTTTGTCTGTGATGTGTACGCCGAGGAACTTAACACTTACTACCCTCTCCACTACTGTTCCATCGATGTGGATAGGGGGGTGTTCCCTCTGCTGTTTCCTGAAGTCCACAATCATCTTCTTAGTTTTGTTGACGTTGAGTGTGAGGTTATCAATGATGCCGGAGAACTTTACATGCTGACCAGACCGGACGAGTCGCATGTGTGAGCATTGCAAAATAAATGTACACATATATGTTATTCAATCATTGCACCCACATTGCTTGTGAGCGAGCGTCTGCATAGCCAGGCTCTAAAATAGAACTTGGTTTTATTTGTGATGCCCAACGCGCTGCAAATCCTGCCTCTCCCATGTGGGTGGACAAAATCAATGTGCGCTCAATAGCGCATGTGGTCTGGTCAGCATGTAATGAAGAATAAAAGAAGGAATCGTTTATGGAAAGATACAACTTTGAGGTTTCCAGCAAGGAATAAGGCCCTGTTATAAAAGCTATACCCACTGGGATAAACTCTACTGGGATAATGCATATTTTGGAACATATCCTATTGTAAGTGATATCCAGGTGCATGACATAGGTGTACTAGATAAGAAATTAAATGATTGTTTATTAAGGGATATTTTCTACAGGAATTCTATTCCCTCTGCTATATTTTGTTGGGCTTCATCGTTTGATGTAAACTGGCGCCGTGCTTGGCTCACTCCACACAAATTTAAGGTGACCAATAAAGTAGGAGATCACCTTTAAGATTATCCATAGATTCTACCCGTGTAATAGCTTGATTTCTAAATATATACCTGATGTTACCAGTGAATGCAGTTTTTGTGAACTAGAAACTGAATCTATTGAACACTTATTCTGTAATTATTTACATAGTGAGGTGTGCTGGACTGAAGAAAATCGACCATTAACATATTTGAGGGCAAAAAGTACATTTTATAAAATATTTCCATATAACATTTATTAAAATCACTATTTGATCCACTTCAATTTGGGTCCGGGTTCAGGGTGAGCCAGGGGTCCCAGAGGGGTAAAGAAGTGCATAAGAGTGAAGCTGCAGGGTACTATCACTTGCTCTCTGCTCTTTCTCCCTTTTCATGTGTTCCTCTTTCCTGCGCTCACTTCATTCCTCACTCATCACAGTGAACCAGATAAAAGTAGGAATGCACATGCGGTTCAACGCTGAACACAGTAGGGAAAACAAGGCGTGGATGCACTGGGATAACAGGGTGTCTATTCAATTGAATTTAAAAACATGACTGTAACAGCACTATGTAATTTGATGTCTTAATAACTTTTTTCTGTACCATAATAAAGCATAGTTCTGTAAACAAAAAAAGAAGGAACTGGAAATGGTGGAAAATGTCACTCTTGCACTTTCTGCTCATGGCAGCAACATTAAAACTTCCGGTTTTCCGATTTTGCCTTCAAAATAAAAGTATTCAGAAAAACACTATGTGTATGATACAAAATCATAATTTTTGCAGCTTTGTATAGTGCATAATGTTCAAATAAAGTTACAAAATTACATTGGGGTCTAAATTTAAGAAAATTACTAATTGATATAAAATAATAATATTACAAGCAAGGTGGAGCACATGGAAAATGGTTGGAGTATAAGTAAATGAATGTAAAGAACATAATTTTCTACAGAATCTATTGATCTAGCACTGGAGTCTATACAGTGCCTTGCAAAAGTATTCATCCCCCTTGGTGTTTTCCTATTTTGTTGCATTGCAACCTGTAATTTAAATGGATATTTATTTGGATTTCATGTAATGGACATACACAAAATATTCCAAATTAGTGAAGTGAAATGAAAAAAATAACTTGTTTCCAAAAAATAAAAAAATCTCAAACTGAAACTGAAAAGTGGTGCATGCATATGTATTCACTCCCTTTGCTATGAAGCCCCTAAATAAGATCTGGTGCAACCAATTACCTTAAGAAGTCACATAATTAGTTAAATAAAGTCCACCTGTGTGCAATCTAAGTGTCACATGAACTCAGTATATATACACAACTGTTCTGAAAGGCCCCAGAGTCTGCAACACCACCAAGCAAGCAAGCGGCACCACCACCACCACCACCACCACCACCACCACCACCACCACCACCACCAGGCAAGCGGCACCACCACTACCACCAAGCAAGCGGCACCACAACCCCCACCACTACCACCAAGCAAGCGGCACCACCACCACTACCACCAAGCAAGCGGCACCACCACCACCACCAAGCAAGCGGCACCACCACCACCAAGCAAGCGGCACCACTACCACCACCAAGCAAGCGGCACCACCACCACCACCACCAAGCAAGCGGCACCACCACCACCACCAAGCAAGCGGCACCACCACCACCACCAAGCAAGCGGCACCACCATCCCCACCACTACCGCCAAGCAAGCGGCACCACCACCACTACCACCAAGCAAGCGGCACCACCACCACCACCAAGCAAGCGGCACCACCACCACCACCAAGCAAGCGGCACCACCACCACCACCAAGCAGCGGCACCACCACCACCACCAAGCAAGCGGCACCACCACCACCACCAAGCAAGCGGCACCACCACCACCACCAAGCAAGCGGCACCACCACCACCACCAAGCAAGCGGCACCACCACCACTACCACCAAGCAAGCGGCACCACCACCACCACCAAGCAAGCGGCACCACCACCACCACCACCAAGCAAGCGGCACCACCACCACCAAGCAAGCGGCACCACCACCACCACCACGACTACCACCAAGCAAGCGGCACCACCACCACCACCACGACTACCACCAAGCTAGCGGCACCACCACCACCACGACTACCACCACCACCACCACTACTACCAGCAAGCAAGCGGCACCACCACCACCACTACTACCAGCAAGCAAGCGGCACCACCACCACTACCACCATGCAAGCGGTGGCACTACCACCACCACCACTACCACCAGGCAAGCGGCACCACCACCACCACCACTACCACCAAGCAAGCGGCACCACCATCCCCACCACTACCGCCAAGCAAGTGGCACCACCACCACCACCACTACCACCAAGCAAGCGGCACCACCATCCCCACCACTACCACCAGGCAAGCGGCACCACCACCACCACCACTACCACCAAGCAAGCGGCACCACCACCACCACCAAGCAAGCGGCACCACCCCCACCACTACCACCAAGCAAGTGGCACCAGCACCACCACCAAGCAAGCGGCACCACCCCCACCACTACCACCAAGCAAGCGGCACCACCACAACTACCACCAAGCAGCGGCACCACCACCCCCACCACTACCACTACCACCAAGCAAGCGGCACCACCACCACCACAACCACCATGCAAGCGGCACCACCACCACCACCACCACCAAGCAAGCGGCACCACCACCACCACCAAACAAGCGGCACCACCACCCCCACCACTACCACCAAGCAAGCGGCACCACCACCACCACCACGACTACCACCAAGCAAGCGGCACCACCACCACCACTACTACCACCAAGCAAGCGGCACCACCACCACTACCACCATGCAAGCGGCGGCACCACCACCACCACCACTACCACCAGGCAAGTGGCACCACCACTACCACCAAGCAAGCGGCACCACCACCACCACCAAGCAAGCGGCACCACCCCCACCACTACCACCAAGCAAGTGGCACCAGCACCACCACCAAGCAAGCGGCACCACCCCCACCACTACCACCAAGCAGGCGGCACCACCACAACTACCGGCTAGCGGCACCACCACCCCCACCACTACCACTACCACCAAGCAAGCGGCACCACCACCACCACCACAACCACCATGCAAGCGGCACCACCACCACCACCACCAAGCAAGCGGCACCACCACCACCACCAAACAAGCGGCACCACTACCCCCACCACTACCACCAACAAGCGGCACCACCACCACCACCACTACCACCAAGCAAGCGGCACCACCACCACCACTACTACCACCAAGCAAGCGGCACCACCACCACACCACCATGCAAGCGGCGGCACCACCACCACCACCACTACCACCAGGCAAGTGGCACCACCACTACCACCAAGCAAGCGGCACCACCACCACTACCACCAAGCAAGCGGCACCACCACCACCACAAGCGGCACCACCACCACCAAACAAGCGGCACCACCACCACCAGCAAGCGGCACCACCACCACCACGACTACCACCAAGCAAGCGGCACCACCACCACCACCACGACTACCACCAAGCTAGCGGCACCACCACCACCACGACTACCACCACCACCACCACTACTACCAGCAAGCAAGCGGCACCACCACCACCACTACTACCAGCCAAGCGGCACCACCACCACTACCACCAGCGGTGGCACTACCACCACCACCACTACCACCAGGCAGCGGCACCACCACCACCACCACTACCACCAAGCAAGCGGCACCACCATCCCCACCACTACCAGTGGCACCACCACCACCACCACTACCACCAAGCAAGCGGCACCACCATCCCCACCACTACCACCAGGCAAGCGGCACCACCACCACCACCACTACCACCAAGCAAGCGGCACCACCACCACCACCAAGCAAGCGGCACCACCCCCACCACTACCACCAAGCAAGTGGCACCAGCACCACCACCAAGCAAGCGGCACCACCCCCACCACTACCACCAAGCAAGCGGCACCACCACAACTACCACCAAGCTAGCGGCACCACCACCCCCACCACTACCACTACCACCAAGCAAGCGGCACCACCACCACCACAACCACCATGCAAGCGGCACCACCACCACCACCACCACCAAGCAAGCGGCACCACCACCACCACCAAACAAGCGGCACCACTACCCCCACCACTACCACCAAGCAAGCGGCACCACCACCACCACCACCACGACTACCACCAAGCAAGCGGCACCACCACCACCACTACTACCACCAAGCAAGCGGCACCACCACCACTACCACCATGCAAGCGGGCACCACCACCACCACCACTACCACCAGGCAAGTGGCACCACCACTACCACCAGGCAAGCGGCACCACCACGCAAGCGGCACCACAACCCCCACCACTACCACCAAGCAAGCGGCACCACCATCCCCACCACTACCACCAAGCAAGCGGTACCACCACCACTACCACCAAGCAAGCGCCACCACCACCACCACCACCACCAAGCAAGCGGCACCACCACACCACCAAGCAAGCGGCACCACCACTACCACCAAGCAAGCGGCACCACCACCACCACCAAGCAAGCGGCACCACCACCACCACCAAGCAAGCGGCACCACCACCACCACCAAGCAAGCGGCACCACCACCACCACCAAGCAAGCGGCACCACCACCACCACAAGCAGTGGCACCACCACCAAGCAAGCGGGCACCACCACCACCAAGCAAGTGGCACCACCACCACCACCAAGCAAGCGGCACCACCCCCACCACTACCACCAAGCAAGCGGCACCACAACCCCCACCACCACCACCACCACCACTACCACCAAGAAAGCGGCACCACCATCCCCACCACCACCACCAAGCAAGTGGCACCACCACCACCACCAAGCAAGCGGCACCACCACCACCACCACCAAGCAAGCGGTACCACCACCACCACCAAGCAAGCAGCACCACCACCACTACTACCACCAAGCAAGCGGCACCACCACCACTACCACCATGCAAGCGGCGGCACCACCACCACCACCACTACCACCAGGCAAGCGGCACCACAACCCCCACCACTACCACCAAGCAAGCGGCACCACCACCACCACCACCACTACCAGCAAGCGGCACCACCATCCCCACCACTACAAGCAAGCGGCACCACCACCACTACCACCCAAGCGGCACCACCACCACCACCAAGCAAGCGGCACCACCCCCACCACTACCACCAAGCAAGCGGCACCACAACCCCACCACCACCACCACTACCACCAAGCAAGCGGCACCACCATCCCCACCACCACCACCAAGCAAGTGGCACCACCACCACCACCAAGCAAGCGGCACCACCACCACCACCACCAAGCAAGCGGTACCACCACCACCACCAAGCAAGCAGCACCACCACCACTACTACCACCAAGCAAGCGGCACCACCACCACTACCACCATGCAAGCGGCGGCACCACCACCACCTCCACTACCACCAGGCAAGCGGCACCACAACCCCCACCACTACCACCAAGCAAGCGGCACCACCACCACCACCACCACTACCAGCAAGCGGCACCACCATCCCCACCACTACCGCCAAGCAAGCGGCACCACCACCACTACCACCAAGCAAGCGGCACCACCACCACCACCAAGCAAGCGGCACCACCACCAAGCAAGCGGCACCACCACCACCACCAAGCAAGCGGCACCACCACCACCACCACGACTACCACCAAGCTAGCGGCACCACCACCCCCACCACTACCACCAAGCAAGCGGCACCACCACCACTACCAGCAAGCAAGCGGCACCACCACCACCAAACAAGCGGCACCACCACCCCCACCACTACCACCATGCAAGCGGCACCACCACCAAGCAAGCGGCACCACCACCACTACCACTACCACCACCACCACAACCACCATGCAAGCGGCACCACCACCACCAAACAAGCGGCACCACCACCCCCACCACTACCACCATGCAAGCGGCACCACCACCAAGCAAGCGGCACCACCACCACCACTACCACCAAGCAAGCGGCACCACCACCACCACCATGCAAGCGGCACCACCACCACCAAACAAGCGGCACCACCACCCCCACCACTACCACCATGCAAGCGGCACCACCACCAAGCAAGCGGCACCACCACCACCACTACCACCAAGCAAGCGGCACCACCACCACCACCACCACGACTACCACCAAGCTAGCGGCACCACCACCACTACCAGCAAGCAAGCGGCACCACCACCACCACAACCACCATGCAAGCGGCACCACCACCACCAAACAAGCGGCACCACCACCACCACTACCACCAAGCAAGCGGCACCACCACCACTACCACCAAGCTAGCGGCACCACCACCACTACCAGCAAGCAAGCGGCACCACCACCACCACCACCACCAAACAAGCGGCACCACCACCACCACCACCACCACCAAACAAGCGGCACCACCACCACCACCACCACGACTACCACCAAGCTAGCGGCACCACCACCACTACCAGCAAGCAAGCGGCACCACCACCAAGCAAGCGGCACCACCACCCCCACCACCACCACCAAGCAAGCGGCACCACCACCACCACGACTACCACCAAGCTAGCGGCACCACCCCCACCACTACCACCAAGCAAGCGGCACCACCACCCCCACCACCACCACCAAGCAAGCGGCACCACCACCACCACGACTACCACCAAGCTAGCGGCACCACCCCCACCACTACCACCAAACAAGCGGCACCACCACCACCACCACCAAGCAAGCGGCACCACCACCACCACGACTGCCACCAAGCAAGCGGCACCACCACCACCACCACTACCACCAAGCAAGCGGCAGCACCACCAGAACCACCATGCAAGCGGCACCACCACCACCACCAAGCAAGCGGCACCATGAAGACCAAGGAGTTCTCCAAACAGGTCAGGGATAAAGTTGTGGAGAAATACAGATCAGGGTTGAGTTATAAAAAAATATCTGAAACTTTAAACATCCCACGGAGCACCATTGAATTCATTATAAAAAAAATTGAAAGAATATGGCACCACAACAAACCTGCCATTATAGGGCCACCCACCTAAACTCACGGACCAGGCAAGGAGGGCATTAGTCAGAGGCAACAAAGAGACCAAAGATAACCCTGAAGGAACTGCAAAGCTCCACAGCTGAGATTGGAGTATATGTCCATAGGACCACTTTAAGACGTACACTCCACAGAGCTGGACTTTACAGGAAGAGTGGCCAGAAAAAAGCCATTGCTTGAAGAAAAAAAAAAAGCAATTGCTTGAAGAAAAAAAAAAGCAATTGCTTGAAGAAAAAAAAAAGCAATTGCTTGAAGAAAAAAATAAGTAAGCACATTTGGTGTCGGCCAAAAGGCATGTGGGTGAGTCCCCAAACATATGGAAGAAGGTACTCTGGTCAGATGAGACTAAAATTGAGCTTTTTGGCCATCAAGCAAAATGCTATGTCTGGTACAAACCCAACATCTCTCATCACCCAAGAACACCATTTTCCATTGGCAGGGACTGGAAAACTGGTGAAAATTGAAGGAATGATGGATGGCGCTCATCAAGCTACAAACAATACCCCACAATAACAAATCTTCACAACGAGTGTATCCAGATCACCCAATTGACTTCAAACACTAGCAACTAGTTGCAATGCATCCGCCGCCATATCTTCAACACTGATGCCTCTTGCCCCTTCGACTCTCTTCAGCGCCTTCACAAATTAGATCTGGGTGTGCAGCCTTGATCCTTGACACCTCGACGTCATTCCCCTTAACGGGGCACTCAAGGAAGTCCGGAGTATGATCCTCACCACAGTTGCAACATTTTTCATTCACAGATTCTTCCAATATCATAATTATCTTGTCTGCAAACATTTGACACGTGATCATATCCTCCAATCAAGTTGTAGAAACATCTCAAGCATGATCAATGGAAACAGGATGTGTCTGAGCTCAATTTCCAGTCTCATAGCAAAGGGTCTGAATACTTATGTAATAAGGTATTTCTATTTTCAATTTTTAATACATTTGCTAAAATGTAAATAAAAATCTGTTTTTGCTTTGGCATTATGGGGTATTGTGTGTAGATTGAGGGGGAAAAAACAGATATTTTTTTTTTTTTAGAATAAGGCTGTAACGTAACAAAATGTGGAAAAAGTCAAGGGGTCTGAATACTTTCCCGAATGCACAATATAGATTCTACAGACCCTAGTGAGTAATCCCAACCCCACTTTTACATTAGCACAAATAATATATTTTCTTCTCTATAAACCAATATTTAATGTATAAAAGTGAACGTTATTGATTTTTGTTTTTGACGCTTAGACTGTATTTTATGTTTTTGAATAATAAAAGTTCAGAATTTGCTATATGAGTAGTGCCTGACCATAGGGTGGCAATACATGCATTCTAAGTGATTTCAATGGGTCGCTCTCCATTCTGATTGTTTTATACTGTTCAATTCAATCCAAAATAATTTACGGTTTTCCTGCACTCATTTGAAATCATTTCCACACTGCCACATAAGGGCTGCACGATATGGGCAAACAATATAGGCCTTATTTTAAACCAAATCTTGCGATTTGATTTAGAACAAAACACTTGGTTGAACTGTTGGAATCATAGAAATAGAATGATTATTCGAATACAGTGTTTGAAGTGAAAACAAATGAAAATGCCAGGGAGGAGTTATGGTGACAGAGTAGACACCAAATTATTATTTTTTTTCTAACCTTTATTTAACTAGGCAAGTCAGTTAAGAATAGTGTAATTATAGAAAGCTATAGTGTAATTATAGAAATAGTGTTATTATAGAAAGCTAGTGGATGTATGTGTGGAAGCAAAGTGAAAACAACCTCTTGGTCATCAACGTTGTTGCGTGTGCTGCATTGACCATGCAGAGATTGAACGCAAGCGTCTCGTGCTCCAGGAACAACAAATACGCTCACTGATTGACAGGGGGCGGGGCAAGGTCTGTGTGGAACGCGTCATGGAGAAAGAGAGCGGAGAGAAATTACCCAAGTAAACAAAAAAAAATGCACGTTACACACGGCGTATTACATTTAACAAACCGATCATTCAAATACCGTTATAGAACGTAAAGTTAAAAAAAAATACAAAAAACAGTCAATGCATCAATACTATATCGTAAATATATATCGTAAAATACTGTATATTGGTATATCGTAAAATAAAGTATACTGCCCAGTCCTAATTGTGGGCAATGTAATGGGTGGTTTATTCAGAGCCCCATTTCAGAGCCCCATGAAATGACACCATATAGATTATAGAGCCCCTATTGAGTATTCCCTACCCAACTTTTACTGCGGAACCAATAATAGTTTTTGCTCTATAAATCAATGTGTATACCATCTACAATGATTCACATTGGGGGCATTTATGTTTTAAAACACAAATGTAATGCAAATATAATTTAAATATGAACAAATATGAATAATTGTTCATGTTTAGACAAGTATTTTTACATGATGAATAAATCCAGGTTTTTGACACTTTTCTACTATTACATGGGGACTTTTATTTGGAAATGTTCCGAAATTCCGTAACCCGGAAGTACATTTTTTTGCTGCTGACGAGACGCTGATCTCTTTCTAGCGTTGAACATGGCGCCTGAGGTAGACTAGCTGGAAACGTTAGCCAGCATCAACATGAGCAAATAAATGGTTACCAGTTTGACCTTTTATCGTTTCGAATTAAATGGTTGATTAGTTAGTATGCAGGAAAGTGACGCGTGTAATTAACTTTCTCAACCTACAGATTAGGTGAAATAATGGAAACTCGAGGAATAGAACAGATGTTTGACTTCCAGCGGTAAGAACAAGAAGTGTTGTTGTCAAGACAAGCTAGCTAGCAGCTAAATGAGTATCAGTCCACCGATACCCATGGCAGAGATTTCCAATAGTCTTGCTCATAATCGGCTCTGGCTATTAGCTAGCTAAGTCACCGTCTTCTTGGCGTTCATTTAACTTGTTAGTTACTGTAAGCAAATTAGCCTACAAGATATTAATACTATTATCCATTAACGGCTAGCTAGCAAGTAGTTTGGTCGGTAACAGTTACATTAGTTTCCTAGTTAGAAGCATATAATCTGTCCCCTTGGACTCAGAATATTCTTCCTGTCAAGGATAACACTGAGCTGTGTCTGTCTCAAACAGGTTGCCCAACGATGGACTGGTCCTTTTGCTGGTATTACTTTACTCTCCAGTTGGCCTTTGTTTGATGTTACTACGACTCTTCGTAGGTGCACATGTGTTTTTGGTGAGCTGTGCACTCCCAGACAGTCTTGCTAGAAGGTAAGGGTAGTTTTGCAACTGGTTATCTTACTAAATGTTAGGTTCACTCAGCATAATGACATCATCATACACAGTGGGGTGACTTCCTGCTTAAAATAAAAACAAATCTGTCAGCACTGCCACAGTGGTGAAGGGGCATAAAGATGTCGGAATTCAGATATGTCATTGTTAAACCGCTATCCATAGTACTTAAACTATCGGCGGTATTCTGTCTTCTCCCTACAGTTCTGAGCGATTAGTTTCGGTCATCTGAACTACAATCCCGACGCTGTGTTTAGACACGTCAATAATCAAGGCTTTCAAAACATATGGCCCTTGTCTCCTGTCTTGTTTTTTTGTAAAGAAGTGATGTAGCATGTATATATGGCCGTGTGGGAACATTAACCGAATAAAACGTGTGTAGTAATTGAACCTTTTGTTTTTAGAAAAGTATTTCTCGCTGATATGAAATATGTGTTCCTTATCTTTCAAAACACTGCCATCAGCGATGCGTGTTAATGTTTAAAACAAGCGTCAGGGCTTTTTAAAAAACTCCCCCAGTCAGGAGATACTAACATCAATAGGTGCTAAAGCAGTTAGCGTCTATAAATGGGGCACACTGTCCACTGAGGATTTAAACAATGGCTTTTTAAATGTTTTTTTAAACATGGTTCTATGCACCAATAAATCAGCACAATATACACAATAATATATTCAAATTGCTGTTAACCTGGAGCTAGAATTGGGTTCATGTATACTTTGGTAATGACGACACAAAAAAAGAGTAAAGGAAAGAAATGAACAGTATAACAAACTTAGACAACGCGTCATTTATGGTAAGTAAATGGGGTCTAAAAAAACATGAGCGGGCGCACACCAAGAATAATAGTTTGTGTGGATGTGCTTACTAACGGCGAATAAACTATCAAAATAAAGTCCCAATACCCATTAAATTGCTGGGAGATTATACATGGACTTTCTTTATTTTGATGGTTTAAAGTACATGGGGGCCACCATCTTTATGCACCTCTGCTATTGGCTTCTCCCAATATGGGTATGCCTCAACCAAAGAAGGGTGCACATTTGAAGGAACCAATTGTGGGAAGTCTTGGTAAATTTGCTGTTTGTTTAGTATCTCTCCATTTTAAAACATATCCTGTTTTGTGTTCACTGGATCAAACTCAAATAATTTTTCCTGTTCCAGATTCATTGTGAGAATAATGTTCTCAGTCCTTGGTATGCACGTCAGACAGAACAGCCCACGTTCAAGAGACAAAAGCACAAAACTGTACATCTGCAATCACGTGACCCAGTTTGACCACAACATTGTTAATCTTCTGACTTCCTGCAATACTGTGAGTGTTTTGTTGAAGTGTTGCACTTTGAGCTCCTTGAGTTCTTCTCAATGATTTTGTATATACAATAGATGACTGATAGGGGGCACTGTTTTGAAGCCACCGTGCCTCCATCTTGGCACTCCCCCACCGTTGTAAAAAATATTCTGGAAGCTATAGAAATACATTTAATGTCTACATTAGTTTTTGCCACATTTGTTATATTACAGACACCTTCATGCATACTTTGACATTATATTATATGAGCTAAACATAAAGAAATATATAAATACATACTTTTTTTTACATATGACTAATGTGATTTTGTCCTTGAAACATTTAATTGAAATACTGTAGAGTTCCATTAATTCCTATAGAGGTCCTACTGGGGAGTGCCAATATGGCAGACTGGTGGCGTCACAGCCACTCAATGGCCAATACATGGTATCAGCAATCCAGGGTTTGTAAACATCATTGGTTGTTCTTGCCCAGCTGAACAAAAAGATATATTTTTTTAAATGCACCTGCGTTAACTCAACCATACACCATCAGCCAGTGTTTGTTATTCATTTTTACCGTGACCTGTTCCTCTGCTCAGCCTATGCTGGAGGACTCTGCAGGCTTTGTGTGTTGGGCCCGAGGCTTCATGGAACTGGGTGCCATATCGGGCCAGGATGAGATGGAGGAGTCCCTCAGGAGATACTGCTCCTCTCCAAAAACTCTGCCCCTACTCCTATTCCCCGAGGAGGACACCACCAATGGGCGTGCTGGCCTGCTGAAGTTCAGGTGAGCCACAATTGTCCCTGTCATCAAGCCGATTGAGTTCTCACTATCTCTCTCTTTGGTTTTGAAGTGTTCTTTCATCAAACTTAGTGTCCCTGCCCCACAGTACTGGTTTAAGCATAATGTGCAGATCAGTACTATCCATGGGATTTATCTTGTGTATAAAACAACATTTTTTTTGTAATTGATTATATCTGCCGTCTTTGTATATACAAAACGTTTTTCTATTTTTCCCTAATCACCAGTAGAACACTTAATTTAACTGGAAATAGTGATTTATTAACGGGTCTTTTAGAGGAGAATCTGCCCTGAGCAGAATGCCAACACTGCTGTAAGGTGGCTCTGTACTGCCCCTGTATTACCGATTCTAAAAATTACTGAGCTAACCTGTGTTTTATCTCCCTCAGCTCCTGGCCTTTCTCCCTGACTGATTCCATTCAGCCTGTGGCCTTACAAGTGAAGAGGCCATTTGTAGCTCTGGTAATACCATCAACACTAAACTGCCTCTGTCATTAGTTTAAAAGCAGTACTCGTGACATATTTAACCATCTACATTTGATGAGTGTTTGTGTAAAAAGTTGGGCTTTCAAAAGTTGAAGGTTTCCTCCAACAGTCCATAGAAGGCCAGTACTTTCTTGTAAAATTGGTTTTCACACCAGTGATAGACCTAAAGATTTTGTGTTGATTTTTCACTCTGCCTTTACATAATTCTGTCAGACAAATGCAGAGGATTTCCTGAAATGAAAGTACTAATGCAGTTTGTTCCTCTTTCTCAAGAGCACGCCAGACTCCTTTTGGCTGACAGAACTGTTGTGGACCTTTTTCGTCCCATGTACAGTGTACCATGTAAGGTACTAAATAATTACTGTCTCTCACTACTTGTCTTTGTCGGGGCTCTGGTTGGACCTTGTAAAGGTATCACTTTGATAATTGACACATTTTATGCATGTCCTTAAAATCCAGTCCATTACTCACTGGAAAATTCTGCTAGAATTAACAATGGTTTTTGTAATGGTCTTGCCGTTTCAGAGTTAACATTTTGTCAGGATCAGCAGTATATTTTGTGTTGTAGTATAACTTTTCATTCAGCTTGATTAGAGGCCAAAGCAAGCTTTTATCACAGGGAAAGTTTAATATCCCTTTTATACTAAATATTTTTCTGCCAAATTTACCACACTGCCAACTTTTTTTTTGCCGTTTCCTTATATCTGAAAGGTATTGCTGGTATCAAAGCCGAACCTTTTTTATTTTCGCCTAGCGGCCTAGTAATCATTTCGGTAAAGTTCTGCCTACAGCTTAGTATGAATCGTAGCCGTAAACCTGAGGGGGCATTGGCATGCGCTTCGTTCTTAAACTCTTCATTAATGTTAGGCAGCGCCAGTTAACCATCCTCCTGCTAGTTCTAAAATGTTCATAGCCCACCACGAAGCATGCACTGTTTTCTTAACCACAGCTGGGGGAATAAATATAATTGATTTTATGAAGATATTAGAATCAAGTAGGCTAATGCAATTGACGGCATGTATCTAATTTTATGTTGTGTAGTTTTAACAAGTGCATTATTTTGCTGTTTAGTCGCTTCGTATCCTAGGCCTACTCCCGAACCAAAAGCCTGTTACTTCACTGACTTGTCTCAATCAATGTGATTTTGTTTCACTGAATCTCTGTCTGTATAGGTTCATTGGTTTCTGGCTGGTTTTCTGAGGTGGTACAGCTCGTCTATTTCATTTGTTCTTCTATCACTGATCAGAAACATGTTGCATGCAATAATGTAGCCTAAATGAAGTGTAGGCCTATTATTTTGCTTGATCGCGGATAGACCACTCCAAAAGCCTGCGGAGGTTGTGAAATATAAACACGAGACTCTTTTGAAAATAGGATTGCTATTATTTTCTATGGGTATCATGATGAAGCTATTCTCAATGTAAGACCTTTACACCTGCTTGCTAACAAAGTTGAGTGAGGATAGGAAAGAGATGAAGCATGGATAAAATAATATACATTATTTTATGACAGCGATTCTACACATTCCCTTGACACAAGTTGTGTGGGAAAAAATATTATTTGAATTTTATTCTGTTATATTCCTTATATTCTCACTACAAATATACACTGAGTGTACAAAACATTCAGAACACCTAAATTTGTCGGGGCATGGATTCTAATGGGTGTTGAAAGTGTTCCACAGGGATGCTGGCCCATGTTGACTCCAATGCTTCCTACAGTTGGCTGTATGTCCTTTGGGTGGTGGACCATTCTTGATGCACACTGGAAATTCTTGAGTGTGGAAAAACCCAGCAGTGTTCCAGTTCTTGACACAAACCAGTGCGCCTGGCACCACATACCCCATTCAAAGTCACTTATATCTTTTGCCATGCCCATTCACCCTCTGAATTGCGAAGACACAATCAATGTCTCAAGGTGGGGGAAAAATACTTTAACCTGTCTCCTCTTCATCTACATCGATTTGAAATGGATTTAACCAGTGACAACAATAAGGGATCATAGCTTTCACCTAGATGGTCGATGTCATAGAAAGAACAGGTGTTTATAATGTTTTGTACACTCAGTGTTTGTATGATTGGAGTAGGTGTGTCTTGTCTGTTTATTGAACAAAATAATGAACTATTGATTTCATTCATTTTGACGTAATATACTTTTAGTGTATGTGGACACCCCTTCAAATGAGTGTATTCGGCTATTTATAAAATCAAGCACACAGTCATGCAATCTCCATAGACAAACATTGTAAGTAGAATGGCCTTACCAAAGAGCTCAGTGACTTTCAACGTGGCACCGTCATAGGATGCCACCTTTTCAACTATAAGTGCTGTTATTGTGAAGTGGAAATGTCTAGGAGCAACATCGGCTCAGCAGCGAAGTGGTAGGCCACACAAGTTCACAGAACAGGACTGCGGAGTGTTGAAGCACGTAGCATGTACAAAAATACAATAACATTCACTACCGTGTTCCAAACTGCCTCTGGATGTAACGTCAGCACAAGAACTGTTCATTGGGAGCTTCATGAAATGGGTTTCCATGGTTCAGGCCAGGTCCCTTAGTTCCAGTGAAGGAAAATCTTAGCATACAATGACATTCTAGACGATTCTGCGCATCCAACTTTGTGGCAACAGTTTGGGGAAGGACCTTTCCTGTTTCAGCATGACAATGCCCCCATTCACAAAGCGAGGTCCAGCATGACAATGCCCCTGTTCACAAAGTGAGGTCCATACAGAAATGGCTTGTCGGGATCTGTGTGAAAGAACTTGACTGGCCTGCACAGAGCCCTGACTTCAACCCTATCAAACACCTTTGGGATGAATTGGAACGCCGACTGCAAGCCAGGCCTAATCGCCCTACATCAGTGCCCAAACCTCACTAATGCTAGTCCCCGCAGCAATGTTCCAACATCTTGTGGAAAGCCTTCCCAGAAGAGTGGAGGTTCTTGTAGCAGCAAAGGGGGGACCAATTTCATATTATTGCCCGTGATTTTGGAACGAGATGTTCGACGTCCACATACTTTTGTTCATGTAGTGTAATTAAACTCAGTATGCCATTATTTTGAAAATACATTTTATTTATCTTATCTATCTTATGACCTGCCTAAACATGTATTTTTTTTATGGTGTATATTCATACAACTACAACCACTCGTCACTGGCATGCGCACGGGAGGTATAAAAGGCGTATGCAGGAAAGAATGTCGTAAAAATGGGTTATGTAAACATTGACTTAAAAAAAAAAAATTACATGCCGTAAAACAGTTGTGAAAGCAGAATAAGTTCACTATTAATGCTCACAAGGCTTGTAGAGACCCTGTTTTGTTTGTTTTCACAGATGGCTCCCCCCTGTATCTAGACAAGATGAAGAGTCCCTTCAAGAGTTTGCCAACAAAGTCCAAGAGGTATAAAACCTTTTGTCATTCTCATTTTTGCACCCTTATTCTGCACTGCATTATATTCAGTACCGCCCACATTTTATATCAAACAAACAAAGCAAGTATGTATCTTATCAAAGGGTTTGTTGTATATTGCAAGTTATTATCACATTGGGAGCCGAAAATTCACAATGATATGGAACACTAAAGAGAATAATTATTATATTGTCCTCTGATTGGTCTTTGTGTTGTCCATTTTCAGCTTCTAGCCACTGAGCTCAGCGTGGTCTCTACACAGATTACCAAAGCAGACAAAGCGGAGCACATCAAGAGGAAAAGGCACATTGCACCGCGCACCACAACCTCAAGTAAGTAAACGAGAGCCCTGGAGAAAACTTCCCTGACAATTCCCTTCCTACAGCATGGCCTTGGTGCTTGTTATGCTTACTTGGAGGGTGATGGTGTGTATTTGCTGCTGTCTGTCCAGATGTGAGTGCCAGACCACGTCCAGTTCCCCTGGGCTTCATGATCCGCAGCTCTGGGGTGGAGGAGCTCAGGATCAGCAGGATGGCTCAGCAGGTGAAGGAGGTTCTGCCTGACATCCCCCTTGGCATCATCACCAGAGACCTGGGTATGCCACCTTTTTATTTCCACTTTGCATTTCCAGTTCAGTGACTGGGAATTTGGAATGGTGATGAGCAATGCACTGACTCGAGTCCTGTATTTGCATGTGAATTTGATTCAAATGGAGTTTGTATTAGGATCAATGGGAGAAAAAGGCACAGAAGTTTGCAGCTTTCCCCAAATCTTTCCCTTTACCCTTTTTACAGTGCAAACCAACTGTGTGGACACCACTATCACTAATCTGCTTGAGAGCACTGAGGTGTTCCCAGTGGAGGCCACAGGCGGTGCCACGTCTGCACCAGGCCCAGCATGGCGGCCCCTCTCTTCTTCAGCTGCACCTGCTCCCACCATTAAGGTTTGCCAATGATCTAAATGATGTCTTACGTACACTGGTAGTCTATATTACCTTGCTCGCAAAGTAATTAATGTACCATCTTACTACGCTATTCTATTTCTCAGGAGTTTGCTATATAGTCTGATTTTTATCATTTTGACCCATAGCCTGCTGCCAAATCTTTTGGGAAATCACCGGTAGACAGACACATGTCCCTACAAGAGAGGAAAGAGGCCTTGTATGAGTTTGCAAGAAGGTGAGATCAAAGCTGCAATTCAATCTGATTAATTTATCATTTCACCTACATTTTACACTCAGTCATTGTTGTCCACCTTTCAACTCTGTTAGTTGTTTCCATCCTCCTTTCTCTAGACGCTACATCGAAAAGCATGAGCTGGAGCAGGACGAAACCTCCGAACAAGATCTGATTGCTGGGAAACGTGTTAGGAATGACAGTTGTTAAAATCCAAAAAATTGTACAGACAATAAGTGTACTGGAGTGTATGCAGAGCAGAGTGGAGTTTTTGTTGACCCACACGTACAGGAAGAAGACCTGAAGATTTCAATGGATTTATTTGTATTTTTTCATTATTATTTTTTGCATGGCAATCATGCATGTCTTTTTAATTGTTTGTCCTGGTAAAAATATTATTTTGATAACAATTTCTATTAAGACCCAGTGATGTGAAACATCTCATTATTTTTATAATGGCAGAGGTGGTGGTAAAAACAAAATCTTTCTTGCTCTGCTTTCAGAGAATACTCCTCAGGTCTTAGGTTCATTATGATTTGTGAGTACGTGTTTCTGCAGTACACATTTTTAACGTCAATAAAATCAGTCATTTATAAATGCAAGAGATTGTCTTGAATAGCATCACAATTCCAGTGTTTATCTTTGATTGACCCTGGCTGGAATCAATGAGTGCAAAGCACCATGAGGTCATAAAATCAGTGTGTGTTATACTTTTGAACTCTACTTCAGAGTAAATACATTTGTGTATAAACATTTGCAATTATCAAGTAAAGTAACCCAACTATAAAAGCGTAAACTAGAGCATATAGCTTTTGAGGGAGGTCATTCAACGTGATTCCTGTTGTTGGCTGTAGATAAGACAGGCTGGTCATCCCTGTGATTAGCTATAGAACCTCTTAACATTAAACAAATGTTTAATAGTTAGACGAAACAAGAATAGCACACCATTGTGAATGGGGTGTTACGCTTGTGTAGGCGTGGCATATGAGTTTTCTTCTGTCTCTGCCTGAGGCCCGGGCTCTTTGTGGCACAGCGGGTATATCACGCTCCTCTGCACCCCAGGATCATAGGGCCGAGCCCCCCCCCTTCAGCTGTTCTCCCTCTTTCCTACACTTGTTTGAGAAGTAGGTGACCACAGACCCGGTACATCACCTATAGTTATCTGCCCCACTATGGGCACTGGTGGCAGTATCGTGTACACAGGGTGAAATTACCAGTGACCTCAATATATTATCACAATACTTGGGCCCATAAGATATGTGTTGCGATTCAATACTGTGATTTGATTTCAATTTGATGTTCCAAACTTATTGCTCACCATATGTCTGCTACAGAGACAAGAGAGCCATGAGAAAACAAGTTTTGATCAGTCATGAAATAAAAATGCTGAAAACAATTTGGCTCCTATTTAAGAAGATGGGGAACTAGCTATGAAGGAAAAATACTGTTTTGGTGCAGGTATAGCCAACTAGCACAAAAATAATCTTGCAATATTGTCAAAACAATATATTTCTTCAAAAATAATATCTCTATGTAACTAGATTTTTTAAACAAATGTTATTACCACCAATATGTATATCTCATAGTCAGGAGAGCGAAGGGAAGATTGGGTGATACAAAAAATGTTATTCGAGTAGGCCTATCTGAAATCTGAGATTTCATCCTGACAATGGTTAGTTGAATGTTGCAGTTTTTTTTTTTTTTTTAAATATGTGGAAACTTAAAGGTAAACTATATATTTTGTCTGTAACTCATATAATTCAGATAGTGGATTACTGTCTTGAAGATGGCATTTAATCACTTCAGCAAGAGCCTCAACATTTCAAATATCTAGTCTGTCGCTGGTTTGTTGCCTCCAAGAAAATAGACCAAGTCAAAGGTAAAAATAATATAAATATGATTATTCATTTCTCCCTAATTAGTGCAAGTGATGGAGCGCTGTTTCATGATGCAAACATTATGATTGAAGGCATTGAATGCTGCAAAATTGAACAAATTCACGGCATGTACTGATAACGCGAGTATGATGCACAATCTGAATGTAGGACGAGGCTAATGAAGCCAGAATTTAATTCTTGCTTCATTTCATACGGTCCTATAATATTCGGCCTATTACAACACGTGATGTCGCACTTCCAATCAGAAATCCACCAATCACGTCGCTTACAACGCGGGCACTGCGACCAAACGGACCAATATAATTGCTGTAAATTGAAACGGTTTTAGAGAATGACCAAACAAAAATACCCTGTACGCACCACCGAGGTATATAAAAATACACATATGAGCGCAAAAGTTTGAAGATTGTAGCCATTCGAAGAAGGAAGTTAGATTAATTTTACTCCATTAACAAAATGAGAGAGATTGTTCATTTACAAGCAGGGCAGTGCGGTAATCAAATTGGCGCAAAGGTTTGTACACGTTTAGGCTTTTAAAGCCATATATATATATATTTTTTAATTGTGTAGAATTATTATTGGTAAAAATAACAAATCTACGGCTAAGAGGCCTCGATATTGATCTTTCAAAGTGTGCGTGAAAACACGTAACCCCTTTGTTCTCAGATGATCAATAATTGTTTGGCGGAAAGTATCATCCTCTCGATTATAAGTTGTTTGCCTTCCTGTTCCAACAAGTTTAATGTTTTCAATGATTTTAAATTGTATGTACTTGTTTTATTTGGGGAACCATTCAAATGATCGAGGTAATATAATTCAAGGGTGTTGACTGCCCCGCGTTGGACGAGCTCGCAGTTATGTCTGGTTCAGGTCATGGAGTGCGCCAAACCGGTCAGCGCGCGCTCTTTGCGATTACATTATAGCCTTGCTGTTTTTAGTTTGGTTTATTTTTACTTATCGATGTACTAATACATAGAGCATAATTTCCATGTTTTATTTGTACATTTATCAAAGGACAACGCAGAAAAAAAAATATATAAAATGGGTGCCAACTTTTGAAACTCCATTTTGTTTTTGACACTTGACGCATGGAAGCCAGAAAGCAGAACTCTTTTTTTTTTGGGGGGGGTGAAATTGTTCAAAATGGCTTGTTTGCATCCATTTTGTATTTAATTCAACTGCAAAATGTTAACAGTGAATTAACTCTGGATTGGCATTAATTGACGTCTCCCTATGCTAGTTCTGGGAGGTGATTAGTGATGAGCATGGCATTGACCCCACTGGAAGTTACAATGGGGACAGTGATCTTCAGCTGGAAAGAATTAATGTGTACTACAATGAAGCTTCAGGTGAGTTAAGTGGTGTGATGTCTTGACCCACAATGGTCTGGTAAAGCTGGCAATTGTCCAATTCGGATTAAATGAAACAAAATCAAAAATGGATCTCCTAGTTACCATTGTTAGCCAGGCGCGATTGTTTTGAATTTCTTTAAGTGTCATTTTTGACTTTTCAGGTGGAAAGTATGTGCCACGCGCAGTACTTGTGGACTTGGAGCCTGGGACCATGGACTCTGTGAGGTCCGGACCATTCGGTCAAATCTTCAGGCCTGACAACTTTGTCTTTGGTAAGAAACTTGAGTGGTCTATGGACCCGGATTAGTTGCATGTAACTACAATAAACCTTCATTACTTGACTACAGGCACCACAGGTAAACGTTTGGCATTAGTTACTCAAAAGAAAGGGTTGCCATGTCACGTAATTAGCTTTGTGATCTCCTGCTTTAGTGTTTGTGTAATCCATCACTAGGGCCCAGTTTCATCTCAAGGTTTCTTTACTTTGGCATTATACTTCTGTCCATTACAGGTCAGAGTGGCGCAGGTAACAACTGGGCCAAGGGCCACTACACCGAGGGTGCAGAGCTGGTTGACTCTGTCTTGGATGTGGTGAGGAAAGAGGCTGAGAGCTGTGACTGCCTGCAGGGCTTCCAGCTCACCCACTCCCTGGGAGGTGGAACCGGCTCTGGCATGGGCACCCTGCTCATCAGCAAGATCCGTGAAGAGTACCCCGACCGCATCATGAACACTTTCAGCGTGGTGCCCTCCCCTAAAGTGTCAGACACTGTGGTCGAGCCCTACAATGCCACCCTCTCAGTCCACCAGCTGGTAGAGAACACAGACGAGACCTACTGTATCGACAACGAGGCGCTCTACGACATCTGCTTCCGTACCCTCAAACTCACCACACCCACCTACGGAGACCTCAACCACCTGGTGTCTGCGACCATGAGTGGGGTCACCACCTGTCTCCGCTTCCCCGGCCAGCTCAACGCTGACCTGCGCAAACTGGCTGTCAACATGGTGCCCTTCCCCCGTCTCCACTTCTTCATGCCTGGCTTTGCCCCCCTCACCAGCAGGGGAAGCCAGCAGTACAGAGCCCTGACTGTTCCAGAGCTTACTCAGCAGATGTTTGACTCGAAGAACATGATGGCTGCCTGCGACCCTCGTCACGGCCGTTACCTCACCGTGGCTGCAGTCTTCCGCGGGCGCATGTCCATGAAAGAGGTGGACGAGCAAATGCTGAACGTACAGAACAAGAACAGCAGCTACTTCGTTGAATGGATCCCCAACAACGTCAAGACTGCAGTCTGTGACATTCCTCCCCGTGGCCTCAAGATGGCTGCCACCTTCATTGGAAACAGTACTGCCATCCAGGAGCTGTTCAAGCGCATCTCTGAGCAGTTCACAGCTATGTTCCGCCGCAAGGCTTTCCTCCATTGGTACACAGGAGAAGGCATGGATGAGATGGAGTTCACTGAGGCAGAGAGCAACATGAACGACCTGGTGTCTGAGTATCAGCAGTACCAAGACGCCACTGCAGAGGAGGAGGGCGAGTTTGAAGAGGAGGGTGAAGAGGAGTTGGCTTAAATGGTCTGTTTTCTTTCCTTGTGAAACATCTGCCTTGTGTTTGTTTTTCCACTTCATGTTTCCTTATCTGACAACCTTCAGCTGTACTTTTTTTTTTTTTTTTTTGTGTGTAAATTTTGTTTTGTTTACTTCAAATAAAAGAAACCTGGTTAAACACTTGTTTGTCATTTAATACGATCATGGGTAATGTACAGTAAGTGAAGCTAATAGTACTTTCTTACAGCGAAGCCTAGTGGTTAGAGTGTTGGACTAGTAACCGGAAGGTTGCGAGTTCAAACCCCCGAGCTGACAAGGTACAAATCTGTTCTGCCCCTGAACAGGCAGTTAACCCACTGTTCCCAGGCCGTCATTGAAAATAAGAATATGTTCTTAACTGACTTTCCTGGTTAAATAAAGGTAAAATAAAAATAAATGTGTACTATAATGTTACAGTAATTTGAGGGAGGTAATGGTTAAATTTGTTTCCTATGCAGTTAAGCTATACTGAACAAATATACATGCAACTATTTTGAGTTACAGTTCATATAAGGAAGTCACTTGAAATAAATTAATTAGGCCCTGATCTATGGATTTCACATAGCTGGAAATGCAGATATGCATCTGTCACACATACCCAAAAAAGGGGTGTTGGCCAGTGTCTGGTGTGACCACCATTTGCTGCATGCAACGCGACGCATTGAGTTGATCAGGCTGTTCCTTGTGGAATGTTGTCCCACTCAACTTCAATGGCTTTGCGAAGTTGAAGGATATTGATGGGAACTGGAACATGGTTGAACATGTCTATCCTGAACATGCTTAATGGGTGACATGTCTAAGTATGCAGGCCATGGAAAAACTGGGGCATTTGTAGCATCCAAGGAATAGTGAACAGATCTTTGACATGGAGCTGTGTGTTATTGCGCTGAAACATACGGTGGCTGCTATATGGCACAACAATAGGCCTCAGTATCTGCATTCAAATTGCTATCGCTAAAATGCGATTGTGTTGTCTAGCTTATGCCTACCCATATCATTGGGCACTCTGTTCACCACTGCACTTCCACACAACGCCATACACGTCTGCAGTTGTGAGGCTGGTTGGACGTACTGCCAAATGCTCAAAAGATATATTGAAGGCAACAGATCTGGACATTGCTGCAGTCAGCATGCCAAATGTATGCTCCCCGGGGAAGCAGGTAGCGAAGTGGTTAGAGTGTTGGGCCAGTAACTGAAAGGTTGCTGGATCGAATCCCTGCGCTGACAAGGTAAAATTCTCTCTGAGCAAGGCAGATAACCCACTGTTCCCTGGGCGCTGAAGATTATGTTGATTATGGCAGCCCCCTGCACTTCTGATTCAGAGGGGTTGGGTAAAATGCGGAAGATGCATTCAGTTGAACAATTGACAAGGAATTCCCCTTTCAACTTGATCTGTGACAAAATGGCCAATTTTTTTGTGGCCCTTTTTTCCAGCAGAAGGTGCACCTACTTAATGATAAAAAAAAAAAGTAGGGTACAGAACAACACAAACCCATTGAGTGGGCACCGATGTCAATTCAACGTCTATTTCACGTTGGTTCAACAATTTCATTGAAATGACTGGAAAAAACGTTGATTCAACCAGTGTGTGCCCAGTGGGAAGAATTTGTAACTAGGGTGACCAAGTGTCCCAGATTGTGCGGGACAGTACCGCATTTTGGCACTTTGTTTTATTGACATCCTGCAACCAAACAATTACAGCATGTCCCGCATTTGATCAACACCAGTAATTTAGAGGAAAAGGTTGATTTTGGCCGTATTTCAGTCAGACATACCGAACTTTCTCTTGCAGTCAAGTTGTGCTTATGTAAAGATATATATATATATCGTAAGGATGTGGTACTGGTGATTTTAAACACTTCTCCAATCATTAATTGGATATGATATTCTGCACAGCGCAAGACAAGACTTAGCCAATGTCATAGGCCTATCATCAACCAATCACCTTTAATGGCTAAATTCCAGATACATTTGGAAAGGACTGAGACACAACCAAAACAAACAGCAAACACATCCAACAAATGTATAGAGTCACAACCTTGATGTAGTCATTGTGTGCTATGAATATGGTACCAAAGACTTCACTTTTTACTACTTTAATACATATATAAGTGAAACAACAAAAAATGTGTCACTGCCCCAATACTTTTGGAGCTCACTGTATATGCAGCTATTGGCTGCACACCGCAACCCTGGACCACGTGTGCTATACCACTGTACTATGAGTTTATCATGAAAATTATTAGCATATACAGGACAGAAGTCAGGGCCTATAATAACCTTAGTGATCGCTGTTTTACAGCCTCAGTGAAACGACCTGTCCTGATTTGTCATTAGACGCTTGCTAAAAAACGTTAATGAGCAAGCCTTCCTTCATGAACTGGCCTCTGTAAAATGGTATAGAGTGAGCTTGATCCCCTCTGTCGAAGATGCTTGGACCATATTTTTTAAATATTTTCAGTGGTATTGTTAACAAACACGCCCCCATAAAAAAGAGAATTAAAAACAGGTTCAGCCCCTGGTTCGACCGTGATCTTGCAGAGTTACTCCACTTCAATAATTGCATTTGGCGAAAGGCTTTGCACACGCGTACTTGGGCTGACTGGCTCTCGTTCAGGCAAATGCGAAATAAGTGCACTCAGGCTATCCGGAAGGACAAAGTTAGTTACTTTAAGGAGAAGTTCTCTCTCTGTGGGTCTATACATATCAAAGCTGCAGGCTAAGGTTAAATCTAGACGTGGTTTCCTCTATCGTAATCACTCCTCTTTCACCCCAGCTGCCAAACTAACCCTAACTCGGATGACCATGCTACCCATGCTAGATTACGGAGACATACTTTATAGATCGGCAGGTAAGGGTGCTCTCAAATGGCTAGATGTTTTTTACCATTCGGCCATCAGATTTGCTACCAGTTCTCCTTATATGACACATCACTGCGCTCTATACTCCTCTGTAAACTGGTCATCTCTGTATACCCGTCGCAAGACCCACTGATTGAAATATCTACTCCAGCCCTCATCCTCCACATACAACACCCGTTCTACCAGTCACATTCTGTTGAAGGTCCCCAAAGCACACACATCCCTGGGTTGCTCGTCTTTTCAGTTCGCTGCAGCTAGCGACTGGAACGAGCTGCAACAAACACTCAAACTGGACAGTTTTATCTCAATCTCTTCATTCAAAGACTCAATCATGGACACTCTTACTGACAATTGTGGATGCTTTGCGTGATGTATTGTTGTCTCTACTTCCTTACCCTTTGTGCTGTTTGTTGTCTGTACCCAATAATGTTTGTACCATATGTTGTGTTTGCTACCATGTTGTTGGCATGTTGTGTTGCTACCATGCTGTGTTGTCATGTGTTGCTGCCTTGCTATGTTGTTGTCTTATGTCTCTCTTTATGTAGTGTTGTGTTGTCTCTCTTGTCGTGATGTGTGTTTTGTCCTATATTTGTATTTTTTACATTTCTAATCCCAGCCCCATCCCCGCAGGAGGCATTTTACCTTTTGGTAGGTCGTCATTGTAAATAAGAATTTGTTCTTAACTGACTTGCCTAGTAAAATAAAGGTTAAAATAAATAAATAAATACAAATAATGCAATTCTTCAGAAAATGGGCGTGGCTTCATAACTTTTCAGATTTTAAGAAAATGGCAGAAAATATGCAGCCGAAGTCCGACGAGAGCGGATATAAATGAATTGTTTGAACTAATTATGACAATTGTTTAGAAAATGTTGAAAAATATAATAAAGTAATGCCTTTTCAAATAAGTTGCGTTACATGTTATTTTGGATGACAATTTGTTCGCTACGCTATCCTTATGAACCGCATAGCATTACAGAAGTATGTACTGGTATGTTAGCTAGTTACCTAAGATTAGTCGGCTACTAATACACTACTAGTCCAGTGTTCTTCTGAACGCTCTGAGAGCAAAATTCTCTGAATTTACTAATGGACAATCTGACAACGCTCTGGATTTAGGAATGTCCAGAGCGCACTCTGGCACTCCAGATTGAATTTACGAACACACCCGAAATCGTAAAAAGTTTAGCTAGCTACTATGCTAACCCTAGCAAGAGGTTGCATAGTAACAGCATCAACTTCCGGTAAGACAGGTGAAGATCTAGTGCGTTCAACTGAAACGATACCATTAGTTTACAGTATACTAAAATAAACTAATAGTATATAGTATGCAGTATATTAGTATGGGTTTTCGAACACAGCTCAGGTCTACCCTTGTGACTATTCAGCAAAACTCACATAAACCAGGTCTACCATTGTGCAAGAGACACTAAACAAACCTTTTGACATTAAATAAGTTATTACTCTAATTCAGTTTATGGGTCCATTATGACCAATTCCCCTTGTAATAACAACATGTTATGTTTTTCAGTCAAAATCACTGATTTAAACACATGTAAAGGCTAATGGATGATAGTAAAATCATCTGTAAAATAAGTATATATATACATTTATCCATAACCCAAATCAACTTCAATCTACTGAAAAAATAAATAATATGCTATGATTAAATATACTGTATATAATAGCAAATGTAACACTAAGATATTATAATATACTGTACCACAAGAATCCATGGATTCAATGTATTGAAAATGAGGGCACATACGTAAACTATACCCTTTAATAAAAATTATACACTGAACAAAATTATAAACACAACATGCAACAATTTCAAAGATTTGACTGAATTAAGGAAATCAGTGAAATAAATAAATTGGGCCCTAATCTATGGATTTCACATGACTAGGCAGGGGTGCAGCCATGGGTGGGCCTGGGAGGGCATAGGCCCACCCACTTGGCAGCCAGGCCCAGCCAATCGGAAATAGTTTTTTCCCCACAAATGGGCTTTATTACAGACAGAAATACTCCTCAGCACCCCCCTCAGACAATCCCATAGGTGAAGAATCCAGATGCGGAGGTCCTGGGCTGGAGTGCTTACACGTGGTCTGTGTGTTGTGAGGCAAGCTGGACGTACTGCCAAATTCTCTAAAACTACATTGGAGGCAGTTTATGCTAGAGAAATTAACATTAAATTCTCTGGCAATAGCTCTGGTGGACATTCCTGCAGTCAGCATGCCAATTGCACACTCCCTCAAAACTTGAGACATCTGTGGCATTGTGTAAACTGCACATTTTACAGTGGCCTTTCATTGTCCCCAGCACAAGGTGTACCTGTAATGATTATGCTGTTTAATTATCTTCTTGATATGCCAAGCCTGTCAGGTGGATGGATTATTTTGGCAAAGGAGAAATGCTCACTAACAGGGATATAAACACATTTGTGGACAAAAAAGCTTTTTGTGCATATGGAACATTTCTGGGATTATTTTTGTTCAGCTCATGAAACATGGGACCAGAACTTTACACGTTGCTTTATATTTTTGTTCAGTGTATTTACAAATCAAATATTTTTAAATTTCAACAATGTATTTTATTTTTAAGCTGTTGAATATAGACTTCTGGTGCCAAATTCATCTGTGAAAGTACACTTTGGAGATTTATGCTTGTGGTCTTGTGACCATTTTGAGAAATCATATGAAACTTCTCTGAATCATACTTGACACCGTAATAAGGCATAATATATAACACATTTGTTGATAAATACAACTTTAGCTTCTATAGTGCCTGTAAAGTACAAAAGTGTTTTTTCTTCAGTATTGTGACTGATGGGATTAAATGGGTTAATATCACAGATTTTCTTAACCCAAGTTATTGAACAACTTGAACAACTTTTTATATTGAAGTAGTGCCTTTGACCGCCTACACATCCACAGTTCTGCGCGAGACGATGAGAAGCCCCCGACTGCAGTGTGCAGTTCGGGGCGGCTCAATGTGGGCGGAGTCAAACGTCGGGCCCGGGCTCAATGTGGGCGTCGAAGGTATCAACATCAACGAAAGCAAATCTTAATCGAACCTAACCGACATGGACAAAAGTATAAACCATGGAAATAAGTGAGAATGTCATTATGCATAATCTACTTTGTAATATTCATGTTATACCAGTGCAGTGGTATATTTTTATATGACCAACTACCGCACCAATGTTAGCATATCGTTAATTATCATCCATTTGCGTGTGAGCTAGCGAATTGCTTACATTGAGGGAATCTTATTTGGACAAATTTGCCTACTTGAGCAGTAAACCTAGGTTTACATGTACAGTTATGTAATCGATTAGATCGTTGATTTTCTGTGTTTTTTCAATGTATGCCTTGTTGTGTTTGGCTGCCTCTAAATGTGTATCATTGATGCCATTCCCTTAGTTACACATAGCGAGTCTACACAGCCTACACATAGTATATACAATTATGAAATCACCTGGTCACAACATACATGGCAAGTCAAGAAAAGCAATTGTAACTTGTCCACACTGCAAACTGAAGATAAATAAGAAAAACTTCAAAACACATTTATGAAGAAAGCATACACATTGCTTTGAAACAGTGTCCAAGGAAATATTTTTGTCATGTGAGTGCATTGATGTGAGGAAATGGTGTGTTTGCAGTCGAAAATACATTTTCTGGTCCAGCAAAACCCATACATGTTGTGAAAAATATTTGGGCTAATTCAGTTCCAACTGTGTTCAAAACTGTTATGCATGCTGGAGTATAAAAAGCTGTTGAATTGCACTTTTTCTTTACTTTGACACACACTGTGTTCACAGTGCTCGGATCTTGTCCCCTGGACCTTGGAGGACTTTTGGTGTGGATGATGTTCAGGTTAGATATTCCTTGAAATGATTCCACTGCACTGTACCATTTGATTGTCATTCCTTTATTGAAAAGTGTACCGTGTTCACACCACAGGATCTATCTACCAAAGGATCTACCAAAGATGCTATTCAGTATATTATATTAGTCCTATTTTCTGTTATAACATTGAAAAGTTATTATTTCTATGCTTGCAGCATGCATAGCACACTGTTGTTATTGCTCATACTTTTTCTTGTTTATTATTCTTGACACTTTTTGGTACCTATTTGCTACAGTTTTTACACTACATACACAATGCATACATCAAACTCCTGCAGAGCTGGATGCTGATGTGACATGCTGTGACTTCTTGGTGGGGGGGGGTATTATTTACTATTATCATCATTATTGTTGTTATTGTTGTTGTCATAACTATCAAACTTAACAACCTACTCTTTCTTAACTTACAGTACGTTCTGTACATTGCAATGGAAGCAGTGATTTCACTGAGGTATGTATAAATTCTCATCACTAGTGGATAAAATGTTTTTTGGGATCCCCATCCAATTGTGTGATTTCTTTTTCAAAGGAAAACATGCAGCAAATTAGGCGATGGTGGTGCCTAGTTCTCCTGCAGAACTTTCTCATGCTGTAAGTCTTAAACATTATGAAGACATTTCCTTTGCATCCTTAAAATCACTTATTTAACTGTAGCCAGAACGACCTGAATATATTATCATATTGAATGTATGTCATTCATTCACTAAGGTCTGAATAAGAGAGGTCGAAAGATCTTAAAAGGCGGTGAAAACAAACACACGACAGGTAGGTGTCATAAGATGAGTGGTATAGTCTTAAACCAATGTTTAAAGACTTAACCCCCCCTCATATGATGAGTGGTACAGTCTTACACCAATGTTTAAAGACTTAACCCCCCCTCCAATATATTTCAGGATGATGTAGAAGACGTTGCTGTCCCTTTTTTTTTCCTGGAGAGAAGTAGCCTCTTTGCTGCCCTTCTTGACACCAGGCCATCCTCCAAAAGTCTTCGCCTCACTGTGCATGCAGATGCACTCACACCTGCCTGCTGCCATTCCAGAGCAAGCTCTGTACTGGTGGTGCCCCGATTCCGTAGCTGAATCAACTTTAGGAGACGGTCCTGGCGCTTGCTGGACTTTCTTGGGCGCCCTGAAGCCTTCACAACAATTGAACCGCTCTCCTTGAAGTTCTTGATGATCCGATAAATGGCTGATTTAGGTGCAATCTTACTGGCAAAAATATCCTTGCCTGTGAAGCCCTTTTTGTGCAAAGCAATGATAACGGCACGTGTTTCCTTCCAGGTAACCATGGTTGACAGAGGAAGAACAATGATTCCAAGCACCACCCTCCTTTTAAAGCTTCCAGTCTGTTATTTGAACTCAATTAGCATAACAGAGTGATCTCCAGCCTTGTCCTCATCAACACTCACACCTGTGTTAACGAGAGAAACACTGATATAATGTCAGCTGGTCCTTTTTATGGCAGGGCTGAAATGCAGTGGAAATTGTTTTTGGGGATTCAGTTCATTTGAATGGCAAAGAGGGACTTTGCAATTCATCTGATCACTCTTCATAACATTCTGGAGTATATGCAAATTGCCATCATTCAAACTGAGGCAACAGACTTTGTGAAAATTAATATTTGTGTCATTCTCAACTTTTGGCCACGACTGTATATATATGCGCTCAATGAAACAATATAATTACAACGTAACATTTATCAGCACAATTTTAACAGTACACGACATACATAACAAGTCTGTTCACTGCAACAATATCAGTAGCTTGTCTCAAATATAGCATGAAGCAAAAATTGTTACAACACATCTGCTGGTACTTTATATAATATTTCTTACGATCTTCAAAAATGAAATATGTTTGTATTCAACATGTGTCTTGTGCAAACGTGTGTTTGTAATCAGTGTGTGACTATCACCTCAGATGGACAAAAAAAAAGGTGGGTGGGGTCAAATGTGGGCGGAGTCAAATTGAGCCCGGCCCCAAATTGCACACTGCAGCCAGGGGTACTTTTTAAATATATTTTTTGTATTTTAATCCTTTTTTTGCATATATATATTTTTTTTAAACATTTTTATTTATTTACATTTTTACAAAAAATATATATTATTATTATTATAAAATATATGTATATATCAACAAACAAGAGGAATAGTCACATGCAAACAAGCATACATACAAACTATTTACATTGCCAGGAATCCTAAACAAACAAGTTTTAATTGACTTTTCATTTTTCATTTTAGTTAAAGTAGTACCATATTGTTTAAATTAATTTATAAAGTGAAAAAAGTTAGGTTTTGAATTCGACCATTTGTATTTGTGAATATGAAATTTACCTAGTATTATTAGCAGTTTAATTAAATATACTACATCTTTATTTATGTAAGAATTTCTGACATAAATAATTAGATCAAAACCATTAAATAGTACAACCAGTCCTATTTTTTTGTAAAAAAATTCTGTATGTCAATCCAAAAAAATCTACTATAAATACAGGCAAAAAACAAATGCATTGTGGTCTCCTCCATTCCACAGAATCACATGTATCGTCAATATTCAGCTTAAATCTTTCCAAAACATGTTTCACAGTATAAATTCTATGTAACATTTTAAATGAAACTTCCTTTGCCTTGTTATTGATACAATATTTGTTAGCAATTTTCCATGCTCCCCCCATTGTATATCACCATAGATATTTGACCAAAATAATCTTGCTGAGGGAATTGTAGTATCACAAACAATATTCCTAATTTGTTTATTACTACATTTATCTTTGATGTTAATATTGTCAATTAATATATTTTCATGTAAATCTATGTTACTTACATCAACCACTGAGGAATTTAAAAGAGATACAACCCCCCGCCCCCTGGAATCGCAAAAACAATTACATATTCTTTCGGGGTGAATGGAATTTTAAAATCATCAAGAAATTCCCCATATGAGAGTAGATATCCATCCTCATTCAGTAACTGACCAACCAAAATAATTTTATTCTCAAACCAGTTATGAAAATATATATATATATATTTAAATTGTATCTTTGTTGTTCCAAATAAAGAATCTGTGAGGGGAAATTGTGTTTATACGCTAACATCCAAGCTAAAATTGCCTGCTTGTGGAATCTAGCCAATTTTACTGGGATTTTATCAACATCAAAATTACATCGAAGCAAAAAATTCTAAACCACCAACAGAGTCAAATAAATACTTAGGGAAGACATTCCAAATACTGTTCTGGTTCTTCATATCCAATTTATTTAAAAAGTATTATTTAGAGTATTGAAATCTAAAACCTCAAGACCTCCATGTTCTTGGGTATTAGTGAGAATATATTTCCGTAGATAGTGAGGCTTGTTCCTCCAAATCAAATTATAAAGAATCTTATCCAAGTCCTTTACAATTTTAGGGGATAATTCAAGTGATAACGAGACATAAACCGATCTGGATAACCCTTCAGCTTTGGACATTAAAACCAGACCATGTAACGAAATATCTCTCAGCAACCAGAGGTTAAATTTCTTCTTTGTTTTCTCAATAATGGGGTCAAAGTTTAATTCACTCCTTTGTTTTTCATCCTTGCATATAACAATTCCAACAGAAGTAAACTTAATCTTTCATTTGGATACCATATACTTCCCGTAAAACACAATCCTTGAGTGGAAATAAGACTGACTTATTGATATACATTTTCAAACCTGAAACGAAGGAAAAGTCTTCAATACAGGAAACTGCTATAGAAACCTCATTCCTGTCTTTCAAGAATATGGCGGTATTATCACCCAGTTGACATAGTTTAAATTCATTGCAGTCAGGGGTACTTGGAGACGACAGTTAACCCGATGACGTTTTTCTGCGTCTGAGTTTAGCTAGCCAACGTCGCCTACAAACGTTATCGGGGATTTCTATTAGAGAAGCAGTTTCTGCTTATCTTCATACTGTGCTGTCTTTGTTCATATTATCTGACGATAGTCACTCACTTTTTTTGCCTGGACGCGGAGGGCGGATGTAAACGACTACACAGAGCTATGAAAACTGCGGGCGTAAAAATGAGCTAATTAGTTTAGCGGGCGTACAAAATGGCTAATTAGTCAGCTTGACACGTACGTTTTGATGGATTTTCGTTGAACTTGCTTTCTTCCTTGCGAGCAAATGTAGCCTGCTAGCTAACGTTAGTTAGTAAGCTTATTTTTAATGTTTCCAGGTGACGAGCGACACGACTCAGGTGAAGTGTATTGTTTTGAATTAACCGTCGTTCTGGATCATTCAAGACTTATTTTTATAAAATATTTTGCAATGCAGCTAACTGCCACGTTATTGTTGTTAGCTTGCTCGCTAACGTCATGCCCGCTATGGCTTCAGCAGCTGGCGCATCTGGTTCCAAGGTGTAATGAATGACACAGCCGCGGGGGATAACGCGTTGCTTGGAGCTCGCTCGTTTACCAGCGGAAACATATTTGAACTAACTATGTTTTCATTGTGTGATGCACAGATACGATGGCAGACAGCGCTGGAGCTAAGAATGATAATTCCAAAATGGAAAGTCCACCTGTTAGCCCCTTGTCCGGGAGGGAAAAGCCTCCAGAGTCCCCTGGCTCTCGCTCAAGGTACCAGGTCAGCGCACCCGGACACAGTTTTAGGAAAGTGACTCTCACCAAGCCAACGTTCTGCCACAACTGCAGTGATTTCATATGGGGTCTTAACGGATTCGTTTGTGAAGGTAGGCTGGTTTACATGAGAACGTGACGGTTGTTTTTGTATCTTAACTTGGCCAGACTGAGTTGAAATCACTCAACTGAAATGTGAAATGTATTTGACATTGGGGAATTCACTTTGAATTGTTGAATGGATGCACAAACTTAATCATTATGAGCTTAAATAAGAGCTTATATGTTCTCAACTTTTCTAGATATTGTCATCGTGTACAGTATGTTCATAGAGCAGTACTCAGGGTGATGGCATGCTTGTGTGTGTGTGCGATAGGAGAAGCTGTGTGTGTGGGAGAAAATGTGCCTTGGTTCTGTGTCCAATGAGTTTGTTTGTATGTGGAAAATCACTGGCTTTTAGGGCTATGCCAATATCAAGCACAGACTGACATTGTGATTCTACTAATTAATGTGAATTGAGTAAATTCCCTCTTCCTACATGATTTATCCATCATGGTTGACATCAGAAAATATTGCTCCCTTGAAAAAGATTGAAAACGTGAATAGAACATGTAGTATGCAAAGCTACCCCTCGCCTAGCACTAAAGCATATAGGAGCAGCACTGCACAACACAACAGAAGATGATAGATAACACAGTGTTAACCATGCAGAGTGGAGAGTGGAGAGGGGAGATGCAAAGCCTCTGTTGCGCAATCAGCTGCAGATATACTTTAACTGGTCGGCATGGCAAAAGGGACCTGGATGCTGGAGAGTAGAGGCAGAGCATCTGTAAAAGCATACCATCCTAGACACAGCATAAAACATGTATAATGGTGCTATATTTTAGACTAATGTGCCTACTTAAATGCAGTAACGGTCTATTTGTTAATGTGTCAAATTCTAGCAAAACTATGCTGGACTAGTTAGTACCTGAAGCGTATACTGGATGTCGCCTCCATGAAATTGGATGCTTCTCATGAACTCTTGTTGTTAGACAGGTTGCCTTATTCGAGGGCAATGGATGCACAAGGACTAAAGCCTCCCTAGCCAGCTTGAGGTCGACTGCTCCTTTGTCACAAACCTCTGCTCTATATAATGCACTATGACTGAGTTTGAAGATACGTGGATTTATTAGGCTACTGTGAATGCTTAGCAAATACCATAATGCATTATTGGGTGAAGGCATTACTAATGCATTTATAATGCATTAGCCTATAGAAAGGCAATGTTTCCCTTTAGGATTTATTTCAGCAGGGGTGGTAAAGGACATTCTATTCCAAAATATATAAACATTTAATTATGTTCTCTTCCTTTGAAACTCATCTGAAAATTGAGGACAATTTGATATCTTGATCTCAATGACATCACCTGCCAATCATATATTAACAAAACAACAATTTTTTAGCTAGCATAAAGTTACTGTATCTTAGCTAGCGGTGCACGGCTGCTAAAATAATATAGGGGAACACTGAAAGGTGGTTCATAGACTATGTTACAACAAAATCTAATTATAAAGAATATGAATGGGATAGCCTAGTTAATGATGCGCCTCGACTGACTGACTCTGTTATTTGGTGTCTCCTCCCACCGCTAGTGTGTAACTTTATGTGCCATGAAAAGTGCCTGAAGATGGTGAGGACTGTGTGTTCATGCATGGCCCCAACACAGGTGCGGGTGAGTGACACTTACACCATAAGGTTACACTGCTCTGTTACTGCCTGTGATCTGATGGATGACTGCATGCTCCTGTTGAGTGCATGCTCCTGTTGAGTGCATGCTCCTGTTGAGTGCATGCTCCTGTTGAGTGCATGCTCCTGTTGAGTGCATGCTCCTGTTGAGTGCATGCTCCTGTTGAGTGCATGCTCCTGTGTCATGGTCTTTTTGGTCATATTCCTTTTTCTGTCCATTTGAACTCCAGGTCCCTGTCGCCCATTGCTTTGGTCCAGCAGGGCAGAAAAAGAGATTCTGCTGTGTGTGTCGAAAGCATCTGGAGGGAAACACTGCCGTTCGTTGTGAAGGTTGGTTTTTAAGAGCTTTCACAACATACAATGTACAACTTATGGCCAAGGTTTTGCAGGTTCAGTTTTGTAGTAGTGTACAGATCATGATGTAACAAATGAGTGAAATGTAGCAAGCTAAACCTCAGCATATGTGTAGATAGGCTACATGACAAAGTAAATGCACAAGTTTACACACATAAAGTACATTCTATGTATATTCAAATTGTATTTCAACTTCCTTGTGGGAAGTCTGATTGGGAGCCAGTCCATCAGTGGTAGTAGTGACTTTTACAGAAGTAACGTAACCATTGGTTCTGCTTTCAGTTTGTGAGCTACATGCCCACTATGACTGTGCTACGTTCAGTTGTGGCGACTGCCGTCTCTGTCACCAGGATGGGAGTCAGGACTTTGTAAGTATCACAAGCCTTCTAAAAGGTGCATTCTGTTCACAATGTTAATGTAATTCCCCCAGTGGCATGTTAAGATACTATAAACTCATTAGGCAAAGAAGCAAAGCAAAAGACAGGTGCACCTTTGAGTTAAAATGAAAGTCCAATGCAGCCATTCTTATCTCAATATCAAATAATTTCTGGGTAACAATTAAATGCCCTACTGTGATTGTTTTCAATTACAATGGTCGAAAAGAAGCAAAGAGACATTTCTGAAACAATATTTTTGCTAGGACTGTCTAGGAGTGGGCTGAGTGGGGAGGGGAAAGCTGAAAACTAGCTGAAAGAGAGGTTTGGAACTCTCTTTCTTATTGGTCTAATAACTAATTTACTGCCTATTGATGTCACCAGGTAGGCCAAAATTCCATCCCCCCTAAACAGGCTGAAATTTCAGGCAGTATTTCGCAGTATCATTCCAACCTCCGTAGTGTGAAAAATATATATAAATCACAGGAACATCACATTTATCACCTGCCACTGTCAAGAGAGGAATCCTCCATAGGAGAGTTCCATAGAGAGGCCTCGAGGGCCTGATTCTGAGAAATCACACTGGAACGACCTGAGAGAAATTACAGCTGTGCTGAGCTGAGCAATACCAAATATTTTTGGTCCTTTTAGGTTGACATAAAAGCACATCCAACAGGATAATGAGTTTCTTCCTATGTTTTGACTGGTCTACTTTTTGCTTATTGTAACATATCTGTCGGTTGTCTTTAAAAAAAAATATATATTTATATTTTTTAATCCTCTTGGCCAAGGATACGTTCCCCCACCACTGGCGGGAGGGGAACATTCCTTCAGGTGCACGCTGTGAGGTCTGCCGGTGCACCTGTAGCTCCTCAGACGTCCTGGCGGGGATGCGGTGTCAGTGGTGTGGTATTACGGTAAGACTCAAAACGAAAATAAAAGTACCGCCACAAAAAACTACTGTAGCTAATAATGCCAGACAGCATGTTGCATGTGCTTGTTTTAACAGTGTTTGTGTCATACTTTGCAGACACACGCTGCCTGTTATCTCATTGTGCCGCCAGAGTGCGGTCTGGGACGGCTACGCAACATGCTTCTTCACCCTGCTTGTGTGAGAATATGCTCGAGGAACTTTAGCAAGATGCACTGCTACCGCATCTCTGAGAGCTACCAGAATGAGCTGGGTAAGCTTGTGGTCCCCAACATCCATGGGGCGGCAGGGTAGCCTAATGGTTAGAGTGTTGGACTAGTAACTGGAAGGTTGCAAGTTCAAATCCCTGAGCTGACAAGGTACAAATCTGTCGTTCTGCCCCTGAACAGGCCGTCATTGAAAATAAGAATTTGTTCTTAACTGACATGCCTAGTTAAATAAAGGTCAAATAAATCCATTACCCCTCCCTTCCCCCTACCCAAAGTCACATCCTCTCAGCAACTGTTTCACTCACAAAATTGTACATGCAAAGGAATATTAAATTGGACAAAAAATATACATAATGGAAAGACTGAACAAAAATATAACCGCAACATTTAAACAGTTGGTCCCATGTTTCATGAGCTGAAATAAAAGATCCAACAAATGTTCCATACGCACAACAATTTGTACAATTTACATCATTGTTGGTGAGCATTTCTCCTTTAACAAGATAATCAATCCACAGGTGTGGCATATCAAGAAGCTGATTAAAAAGCATGATCATTACACATAAAAGGCCATTCAAAAATGTATAGTTTTGTCAAACAACACAATGTCACAGATGTTTTGAAAGAGTGCAACGGCATGCTGACTGCAGGAATGTCCACCAGAGCTCTTGCCAGAAACGCTGGAGAAGTGTGCTCTTCACGGATGAATCCCCGGTATGGCGTTGTGTGGACAAGTCGTTTTCTGATGTCGACGTTGTGAACAGAATGTCCCATGCAGTTGTGGTTTGGGCAGGCATAAGCTATGGACAACGAACACAATGCAGTTTTATCGATTACAATTTGAATGCACAGAGACACCGTGACGAGATCCTGAGGCCCATTGTCGTGCCATTCATCCGCCGCAATCACCTCATGTTTCAGCATGATAATGCACGGCCCCATGTCGCAAGAATCTGTACACAAGTCCTGGAAGCTGAAACTTTCTCAGTTCTTCCATGGCCTGCATGCTCACCAGACATGTCACCCATTGAGCATGTTTGGGATGCTCTGGGTCGACTTGTGCGACAGCATTTTCCAGTTCCCGCCAATATCCTGCAACTTCGCACAGCCACCGAAGAGGAGTGGGACAACATTCCAAAGGCCACAATCAACAGCCTGATCAACTCTATACAAAGGAGATGTGTCACGCTGCATGAGGCAAATCATGTTCACACCAGATACTGACTTGTTTTCTGATCCACTAAGGAGATGTGTCATGCTGCATGAGGCAAATGATGTTCACACCAGATACTGACTTGTTTTTTGATCCACTCACCAACACTTTTTTTTTTAAGGTACAGTTGAAGTCAGAAGTTTACATACACTTAGGATGGAGTCATTAAAACTCATTCTTCAACCACTCCACAAGTTTCTTGTTGACAAACTATAGTTTTGGCAAGTCAGTTAGGACATCTACTTTGTGCATGACACAAGTCATATTTCCAACAGTTGTTTACAGACAGATTATTTCACTTATTCACTGTATCACAATTCCAGCGGGTCAGAAGTTTACATACACTAAGTTGACTGTGCCTTTAAACAGCTTGGAAAATTCCAGAAAATGATGTCATGGCTTTAGAAGCTTCTGGTAGGCTAATTGACATCATTTGAGTCAATTGAAGGTGTGTACCTGTGGATGTATATCAAGGCCTGCCTTCAAACTCAGTGCCTCTTTGCTTGACATCATGGGAAAATCAAAAGAAATCAGCCAAGACCTCCAATTATTGTAGACCTCCACAACTCTGGTTCATCCTTGTGAGTAATTTTCAAACGCCTGAAGGTACCACATTCATCTGTACAAACAATAGTACGCAAGTATAAACACCATGGGACCATGCAGCCGTCATACCGCTCAGGAAGGAGACTCATTCTGTCTCCTAGAGATGAACATACTTTGGTGCGAAATGTGTAAATCAATTCCAGAACAACAGCAAAGGACCTTGTGAAGAAGCTGGAGAAAACCGGTACAAAAGTATCCATATCCACAGTAAAACAAGTCCTATATCGACAACCTGAAAGGCCACTCTGCAAGGAAGAAGCCACTGCTCCAAAACTGCCATAAAAAAAGCCAGACTGCGATTTGCAACTGCACATGGGGACAAAGATCGTACTTTTTGGAGAAATGTCCTTTGGTCTGATGAAACAAATATAGAACTGTTTGGTCATAATGACCATTGTTATGTTTGGAGGAAAAAGGGGGAGGCTTGCAAGCTAAAGAACACCATCTCAAGACATCAGTCAGGAAGTTAAAGCTTGGTCGCAAATGGGTCTTCCAAATGGACAATGACCCAAAGCAAAGTTGTGGCAAAATGGCTTAAAGACAACAAAGTCAAGGTATTGGAGTGGCAATCACAAAGCCCTGACTTCAATCCCATAGAAAATTTGTGGGCAGAACTGAAAAAGTGTGTGCGAGCAAGGAGGCCTACAAACCTGACTCAGTTACACCAGCTCTGTCCGGAGGAATGGGCCAAAATTCACCCAACTTATTGTCGGAAGCTTGCGGAAGGCTACCTTAAACGTTTGACCCAAGTTAAACAATTTTAAGGCAATGCTACCAAATACTAATTGAGTGTATGTACATTTCTGACCCACTGGGAATGTGATGAAAGAAATAAAAGCTGAATTAAATCATTGTCTGTATTCCCAGTCATGTGAAATCCATAGATTAGGGCATAATGAACTTATTTAAATTGACTGATTTCCTTTTTGAACTATAAGTCAGTAATATCTTTGAAATTGTTGAATTCTGTATTTATAATTTAGTTCAGTGTAAATCAAGATAATGAGTTTCCATTATGGTAATGTAAGACAGGCCTAATTCATTCACTGCTAACTCCACACAGTCAAATTTGCACTCCCTTTGTAAGCATTCGTACTTGGGCACCTAGGCTGCCTGGAATGAGAGGTGCTTGGAGCAAGTGTCAACATGTTGTTGGTCACTTGTTCTACGTCAGACAAGATGAGTCACAAGCCATTTGTCAAACAAGATGAGCAATGGTGAAATTGTGCTTTAACCTGAAATGAAAGAGGCATCCATTCTTCAGTAGACTGTTTGCACACAGAAGTGAAACAATGTAAAGTATGTGGGGAAAAACCTGTAGCAAATGTAACGTTCATTCTATTTCATCGTTGTTTGCCTTCACGTACCTGTAAGTTGAACTTTGCTTCATCAGATAACTTGGAAGATGCTGACAGACCTACAAAGGAGAGCCAGCTGGCAACCACACCAGATTCCGGTAGGTACAGGATGAGTTGTCACACATTGAAGCCACATGTAAACATATGATTTTCCCATGTTTCAGCTAGAAAAAAGATTCCCTAACATTTCTGGTTTAAAGTTATTTTAAAATGCTTTAGCTCTGCTATTTAGAGCATGACACTAAGCTAACAGTAGTCCTACCGCTCCTGATGTTCTGCAGCATTTGCTAATGCTTAGTTATCAAATCCAAGTCTACCCTAATCCTAATCATACAGGTCCATAGAATTGACCACATTGGTCTAAATATTTTTTTTGGTGTGCAAAGCTGCAGGGAAGCAGGTTCTCAAGGTGTTTGATGGGGATGATGCAGTCAAGCGTAGCCACTTTCGTTTGGTCTCCATTCCTCGGATAACCAAGAATGTGGAAGTAGTGGTGAGATTCTCCCCATTCACTAAAAACAGATTTACACTAAGTGCTTCGTTGTTTTAAGAGTGCATTCATTTGTGTTACCACAACTACTACTGTAATACTGAATTATTATTATTATCTAATATTGTTGAACTACTACAGCAACAACAGGTACTAATAATATTTATACTATCATCACCAATACTACTATCACTAAGTAACATCAATAATGATGATAATAACAATAGTTTTGAACAACCTAATCCAAGGCCAACCCTCCTGGAGAGCAGGCTTTGGCTCCAGCCCTGCTCTAACACACCTGATTCGTCTAATCAAGGGTCTGACATGCAGCTCAGTAGAATCAGATCAGTAGAATCAGGCCAGGTGTGTTTCTTAGAGCAGGGATAGAGTAAAAGCCTGCACATCCAATAGATCTCTCCAGGAGGAGGGTCACCAGTCCCTGATCTAATCCATGTCTGCAGGAGTCAGCGTTGAGGGCCTTTTACATCCCAGATGACCCCCTGGAATATGAGCTCCAAGACAACGGCCAGCAGGCTCTAGTCGATGACGACGTCCTCAACCATAACGGCACCACCGATAAGGCAATCTTTAAGGAGAATGTGCCCGAGGCGTGGCTCCTAAGGGCCAAACCTCAGGAAACCGAGGTCCTCAGGATCTATGCCGGCTGGCTCAAGTAAGTAATGTATAGGGAAACTGCTCAGTTATGGTGCAAACTAGTGACGCATGGGTCAGCTGTTTGTTCACCCGCCTGTAGTTGCTATTAACCCATCCACAACCGCCCAACCATATGTGATTAAATGGAAAGTCTAAGGCCTGCACCTGACCCTAACCCGCTAATATAGAACATGCGCTGTAGGTTACAGTCAACGACGGCGGAACGATTTGCCTGATATGTTTCTGCTTATAATTTCCAAGTTTTGGTATGCTATTTGTTAGTCAACTTGTCTATAATTATATACATCAGCTTTTCTTCTGTCATTATATGTTGCCCTAGAAGACTAAATAAACTCTTGCTCACCAGAATGTCATAAATCAATAGAATGAATGCTTCAATCTTTACTGAACAAAAATATAAGGGGTTTGGCTGGTAGGGATATCCTTGTCTCATCGCACCAGCAACTCCTGTGCCGGGCACAGTGCACGCTAACCAGGTCACCAGGTGCACAGTGTTTCCTCCGACACATTGGTGCGGCTGGCTTCCGGGTTGGATGCGCGCTGTGTTAAAGAAGCAGTGCGGCTTGGTTGGGTTTTGTTTCGGAGGACGCATGGCTTTCGACCTTCGTCTCTCCCGAGCCCGTACGGGAGTTGTAGCGATGAGACAAGATAGTATAACTACTAACAATTAGACACCACAAAATTGGTATCCAAAGGGGGTCAAATTCAACAAAAAAAAAAGGAAAAATGAGAAATGCTCACTAACAGGGATGCAAACAAATATTTTTTTTCATCTTCTTTCACGGGGAGCAAAGACATTTAGGGGCCGGAGAGGAAATGCAATAACAAAAACAAAACTGAAAAATGTCCAAATAACATAAGTTTGACCGGTTGTAAGGAAATGGAAAGCTGTGAAAACGACCCAACATGTTTCTAAGATTTCAGTTCGGCTTGGATGCATACTTTACGTGGTTGAAATACTGTCAGCTTTTATGATTCTGGTAAAGATAGCACCAGTTCCATACTATATCTAACTGCGCATTCTCTCAAGATGCTGAAATAAATCATATTTCTCCACTCCTGTTCCCGAGTCAAAATTTTGCCTACATTTAGTGTATCATTTTACTGCAAGAAATGCTTAATTCTGCGGGAGTTCAAATTAAGGCTATGTGAGGGGTTATAGACCTACAGTTTCAATGTAACCCATCTGAACAGTAGGCTCCAGTTCCCTTGACCTGCCATAGGCCTATTTGAAGTCCCCGTCTTGTGGCTGTCGAATTTGTGTAGCGCCTCACAATCATCACATAACATAGCCGGCCCGTACTGCTATAATTCTATTTTACCACTTCACAAAATCTTTCCCAAACATTACTTTTCTGGCCCTCCCTTTTTAGTTTCAACTCTCCATGTTGCAGCTTTTCTCTTGTATTAAACTGTGACATTGTCCTTTTTGCTTCCGTGGATTAACTTTTTCTGCCCATTCCCAAAAGCATTTGGTGATTGGTGTGTAGGCTATTTGGTACATGTGCATTTAGATCTTAAAGCTAAGGCGTAAGCACTTATACCAGATAGCCTAAAATAATTAAAGAAAAACCTCAATGTAGCCTATAGATAGCCTAATGTATGTATTTTTTAATGTATTGTGTTCTCTTTATTCAACCCGCCTGCCAACCACCCGCCCTTCATCCACACAATATTTAATTAACCTAAACCTGTTCGCCCAGCTGATATAACCACATCACTAGCACAAATCTCAAATGCGCTAATGAGTTCATCTCAAAGGACTCATTAGGCATCAGAAAATGCTTTGGTCAAAAGAGCATTGGGCTAGTAATGCAAAGGTCGCTGGTTCGAATCCCCGAGCCGACTAGGTGACAGTTGCCCTCATACTATACCTTTTGATATCTTCCATTGCTACTGCCTGGGTCTGTTTACAGGGTTATTGTGGCGTACATATCCATCTCCAAGAACAGCACTGTGGATTCTGTCATTAAGGAGGTCCTCACTCAACTGGGAAAACAGGTACAGGTTACCAGCAGGTCACCAACATAACACAGCCACTCTGTCTTAAATACAACTTGGCATAAGTATTGTATGGGTGGCCGGTAGCCTAGCGGTTAAGAGCGTTGGGCCAGTAACTCGCTGGTTCGAATCCCTGAGCCGACTAGGTGAAAAATCTTGATGTGCCCTTGAGCAAATCACTTAACCCTAATTGCTCCTGTAAAATGCTCTGGATTAAAGCGTCTGCTATATGCCTAATATGTAAATGTATTGTACCCGGAAGTTTCAATTAATGGTTGAACTATTGCTCTGACTATAATATGTATCTGTTAATGACAATACTAGTTCAATAGTCTTGTTTGGCGATGCTCTTTTCTCCAGAATGAAGACCCATCAAGCTTCAATCTTGTGGAGGTTTACATGGGCAGTAAGCAAGGTAAGAAACAGGAATATGTCTGACCTATACATCAATGCTGTCCTTTTCCATAAAATAAGAAGTCTCTTTGTTTATATGCCTTAATTTATTGTATCTTATCAAAGTTCATTGACGGTGTGTGTTTTTTCTTTCTCCACATCGCAGTTCAGAGACGAGTGCTGACAGGCCATGAGCTGCTGCTGGACAAACTGCAGGAGATAAGGAAGGTACAGTATGAGGAACTTCAAGCTGACATTCAAGTTTATGGGTAATTCGGGGGGTGTTTGTGTGTTTATAGCTGTGTCTTTTTGTTTCTGACAGATCTCCCTGAGGCAGATGAACCAGACCCGTTTCTACATCGTGGAGAGCAGGAACAGGATTGTGCAGGTCAACCTGCTTCTAGAGGGACTGCCTGTACAGCTGAGCAAGGAGGAATATGCAGACCTGCTACAGGAGCACTTAGCTATCAAGAGTGAGTCTACACATATCGGATCACGATTCCGCTCTTTGCAAGAAATAAAATGGACAGAATCCCATAGGGTTCAGTGCTGTCCCCCTTTCGTTTCCCTTTACCACAGAGATCCTCCTGAACATTTTCCTTGGAATGGACTATAGTTGATTTTAAATGTTATTTAAAATTGTTAACTGACTAGATGCAAATCTGCTCTCCTCCATAGGTCACTTGGTTACCATCACACATGTTTACGGGAACCAAGGTGTGTACATCACCATGGAAACAGCCAGTGGAGCACCACCCTCTCTTCTCCACCCCCTCCCTCCATCTCGTCCCCCTCTCTAATCCTGCTGTCCCGTTCCTAAGTATCACACTCTTCTCCCCACAATCCTGTCCCCCTCCCTATGCCCTCATTCCACATCCATCCCCAAACGGCCTGTTCTGGGCTGTGTCTCTGCTTGACACTGCTCAAGTCGCTGCTCTTTTGCCGCAGGCCACTGCCACATTCAGTGTTCCATAAGTCCCTTTCTTAGAGACTGTTAGTGCCCCACTGCTGCTGCCACTGCCCAAGAGCTAAGTGGTCCATTTATATCAAGCCTGCTGTATGGCCCACAGCCATTTATCTCGTGACGTCTTTATTATAATAAGCGATTTCTATGCGTAGCAGTTTTAGTCCATTACATACAAAGTCGTACATGTCATCATAACATTGAATGTGGGAGTTAATCGATTCTGAGGTTTGCCTGTCTATCTGTCTGCGTTGAAGGTGCAGTGGTGTTGCAGATATCGTGTTTCTCTGAGGCTGAGAGGATCTACATGTTAGCCAAAGACACATCTGTCAGCAACCAGCAGCTCACCTCTCTTGTCCTACCAGAGATCATGGTAATGCTACGTCAATGTGACGTAAACAAACCCAGATCCCAGTTGAATGTGTAATTTACGTGAACTGAACATTTTTAAAGAAGCCGGCTTTCTTTACTCCATTGACATTGCTGTTGTTGTAACTTTTTTGCAGCACAACAAGTTACCCAAAGGTGACTCGCCCCTACTGGTGTTTGTCAACCCTAAGAGCGGTGAGCTGAAGGGCAGAGAGCTCCTCTATGGTTTCCGGAAGCTTCTGAACCCCCACCAAGTGTTTGACATGACCAATGGGGGACCATTGTCTGGGTGAGACAGTGTGATGTCACAGCTGTTGTGTTTGTAGAAGGGGGGTCTGTGTTGCGGATAATAAACATTGCACAAGATCTTTGAAATAGTTTTGTCTATCATGTATGTTTGTGAGCCATGGCACAAACGCAGAGTAATGTCAACCAGTGAATATATGATTGACTAATATATATACAGCTGAAGTCAGAAGTTTACATACACCTTAGCCAAATACATTTAAACTCAGTTTTTCACAATTCCTGACATTTTAATCCTAGTAGAAATTCCCTGTCTTAGGTCAGTTAGGATCACCACTTTATTTTAAGAATGTGAAATGTCAGAATAATAGTAGCGTGATTTCAGCTTTTATTTCTTTCATCACATTCCCAGTGGGTCAGAAGTTTACATGCACTCAATTAGTATTTGGTAGCATTGTCTTTAAATTGTTTAACTTGGGTCAAATGTTTCAGGTATCCTTCCACAAGCTTCCCACAATGAGTTGGGTGAATTTTGGCCCATTCCTCCTGACAGAGCTGGTGTAACTGAGTCAGGTTTCTAGGCCTCCTTGCTCACACACGCCTTTTCAGTTCTGCCCACAAATTGTCTAAGATTGAGGTCAGGGCTTTGTGATGGCCACTCCAATACCTTGACTTTGTTTTCCTTAAGCCATTTTTCCACAACTTTGGAAGTATGCTTGGGGTCATTGTCCATTTGGAAGACCCATTTGCGACCAAACTGATGTCTTGAGATGTTGCTTCAATATATCCACATAATTTTCCATCCTCATGAAGCCATCTATTTTGTGAAGTGCACCAGTCCCTCCTGCAGCAAAGCACCCCCACAACTTGATGCTGCCACCCCTGTGCTTCACGGTTGGGATGGTGTTCTTCGGCTTGCAAGCCTCCCCCTTTTTCCTCCAAACATAACGATGGTCATTATGACCAAACAGTTATATTTTTGTTTCATCAAACCAGAGGACATTTCTCCAAAAAGTATGATCTTTGTCCCCATGTGCAATTGCAAACCGTAGCCTGGCTTTTTTTATGGCAGTTTTGGAGCAGTGGCTTCTTCCTTGCTGAGTGGCCTTTCAGGTTATGTCGATATAGGATTTTTTTTATACTGTGGATATAGATACTTTTGTACTTGTTTCCTCCAGCATCTTCACAAGGTCTTTTGCTGTTGTTCTGGGATTGATTTACACTTTTCGCACCAAAGTACGTTCGTCTCTTGGAGACAGAACGCCTCTCCTTCCAGAGTGGTAGGACTGCTGCGTGGTCCGATGGTGTTTATACTTGCTTACTATTGTTTGTACAGATGAATGTGGGACCTTCAGGCATTTGGAAGTTGCTCCCAAGGATGAACCAGATTTGTGGAGGTCTATAATAATTTTTCTGAGGTCTTGGCTGATTTCTTTTGATTTTCCCATGATGTCAAGCAGAGGCACTGAGTTAAAAGGTAGGCCTTGAAATGCATCCACAGGTACACCTCCAGTTGACTCAAATTATGTCAATTATCCTATCAGAAGCTTCTAAAGCCATGACATAATTTTCTGGAATTTTCCAAGCTGTTTAAAGGCACAGTCAACTTAGTGTATGTAAACTTCTGACCCGCTGGAATTGTGATACAGTGAAATAATATGTCTGTAAACAATTGTTGGAAAAATTACTTGTCATGCAATAAATAGATGTCCTAACCGACTTGCCAAAACCATAGTTTGTTAACAACAAATTTGTGGAGCGGTTGAAAAACGAGTTTTAATGACTCCAACCTAAGTGTATGTAAACTTCCGACTTCAACTGTGTGTGCCAAACATTAGGAACATCATCCTAATATTCAGTTGGCCCTCCCCACCTAATCTCTTAAGTTTTTGTTTTGTTATATCCTCCACAGACTCCACACGTTTAGGGCGGTGCCCCGCTTCCGGGTGCTGGTGTGTGGGGGAGATGGGACAGTGGGCTGGGTCCTGGGAGTCTTGGAGGCCATCAGACACAAGCTGGTCTGTCCCGAGCCCCCCGTCGGCATCGTCCCACTCGGCACAGGTGAGTGGGACCCCTGATAACATACCCTTCTCTTCTAATTGCTGTAGTGTGCATAGGTTAGCTTCCATCAGTAGTTTTTTCACAATATTCCCACCCCCTAATGCCTCCCATCAGGTAACGACCTGGCGCGGATCCTGCGCTGGGGGGTGGGCTACAGCGGAGAGGACCCCCACCACATCCTGGTGTCTGTGGACGAGGCGGAGGAGGTGCAGATAGACCGTTGGACTATTCTGCTGGATGCACAGGAGATCACAGATGACGGCAAGGAGAACGGCTTCCTGGAACCACCAAAGGTCCAATCAGAATAATGCAGATATGATGAATGTTTTTGCAAATGTAGTTTTTTGTTTACTTTCACCATATAACAATGCACACAAAACAATAACTTGACAAACATGAATAGGTATAGAAATATATTATTTATGTTATAACTATTGCCATTGTTATAACTACATTGCCATTTTAATCGATGCATGGATGTACTTTTTGGCGTCGCCATTCAACTGGTGGTCTCCCTTGTTACAGATAGTGCAGATGAACAACTATTTTGGGCTGGGCATCGATGCTGAAGTCAGTCTGGACTTCCACCATGCCCGTCAAGAGGAACCAGGGAAGTTCAACAGCAGGTAAGAGACCACCTCCGGTGAGAAGTTGCTTTAAAATAACCCCAAAAAGGAATTTCTCCAAAATGACTTATCTTTGGTGTCTGTGTAGGTTTCACAACAAAGGTGTGTACCTGAAGGCGGGTCTGCAGAAGCTGAGTCACACACGGAACCTTCACAAGGACCTCAAACTACAGGTGGACAAGCAAGACATAGAACTGCCCAGCATAGAAGGCCTCATCTTCCTAAACATCCCCAGGTAGGAAATACACACAAACGGCTAAACTCTACACACGGCTAACAATCAGACACTCATGACGTATGACATTCACTTTAAGATGCATGCTCCTGAACAAGAATGGCCTTGCACACTGGCTTATACACACTGGCCCCTGACTTACTCACACCTTCAGTACATATTGATCTGAAACACAGCACTTACAACTATGTGTGTGTGTGTGTGTGTAGCTGGGGCTCCGGGGCAGACCTGTGGGGATCAGAGGGTGACTCGCGCTACGGGAAACCTCGCATTGACGATGGCATGCTGGAGGTGGTGGGGGTGACTGGGGTGGTACACATGGTGAGTTAATCACTCACTACAAGTCTTTCCTTACTCTGTTGAGTATGTCCTGTTGCCACAAAGAAGAGATCAGAGCTAAAAAATGATCCCAGTGATCCAAAATGTTTTATCCAGATCAAAATGTAAATAACTCTCATTGATACAGTGCATTTGGAAAGTATTCAGACCTCTTGACTTTTTCACTTTTTGTTACTTTACAGCCAGCCTTATTCTAAAATGAATTAAATATTATTTTTTTTATCATCAATCTACACCAAATACCCCATAATGACAAAGCGAAAACAGGTTAAAACATTTTTGTTGCAAATGTATTAAGTATTCAGACCCTTTGCTAATTGACTCGAAATTGAGCTCAGGTGTATCCTGTTTCTGTTGATCATCCAATCCGGTTTCAACAAATTGATTGGAGTCCACCTGTGGTAAATTCAATTGGTTGGACATGATTTGGAAAGGCACACACCTCTCTATAGAAGGTCCCACAGTTGACAGTGCATGTCAGAACAAAAACCAAGCCATGAGGTTGAAGGAATTGTCCTTAGCGACTCCGAGACAGGATTGTGTTGTGGCAAAGATCTGGGAAAGGGTACCAACACATTTCTGCAGCATTGAAGGTCCCCAAGAACACTGTGGCCTCCATCATTCTTAAATGGAGAAGTTTGGAACCACCAAGACTCTTCCTAGAGCTGGCCGCCCAGCCAAACTGAGCAATCGGGGGAGAAGGGCCTTATTCAGGGAGGTGACCAAGAACCCGTTAGTCACTGACAGAGCTCCAGAGATGGGAGAACCTTTCAGAAGGACAACCATCTCTGCAGCACTCTCAATTAGACCTTTATGGTAGACTGGCCAGACAGAAGCGACTCCTCATTAACAGCACATGACAGTCCGCTTGGAGTTTGCCAAAAGGCACCTAAAGGACTCTCGGACCATGAGAAACAAGATTCTCTGGTCTAATGACACCAAGATTGAACTCTTTGGCCTGAATGCCAAGCATCACGTCTGGAGGAAATCTGCCACCATCCCTACAGTGAAGCATGGTGGTGGCAGCAAAATGCTGTGGGGCTGTTTTTCTGCGGCAGGGACTGGAAGACCAGTCAGGATCAAGGGGAAAGATGACTGGGGCAAAGTACAGAGAGATCCTTGATGAAAACCTGCTCAGGACCTCTGACTGGAGCGAAGGTTCACCTTCCAACAGGACAACAACCCCAAGCACACAGCCAAGACGACACAGGAGTGGTTTTGGGACAAATCTCTGAATGTCCTTGAGTGGCCCAGCTAGAGTCCTGACTTGAACCCAATCTAACATCTCTCGAAAGACCTGAAAATAGCTGTGCCGCGACACTCCCCATCCAACCTGACAGAGCTTGAAAGGATCTGCAGAGACTAATGGGAGCAACTCCCCAAATACATGTGCCAAGCTTGTAGTGTCATACCCAAGAAGACTCTTGTCTGTAATCGCTGCCAAAGGTGCTTCAACAAAGTACTGAGTAATGGGTCTGAATAGTTATGCCAATGCGATATTTAAGTGTGGAATTTTTTATAAATTTGCAAACCTTTAAAAAAACTTGTGATATTACTGAGTATTGTGTGTAGAAAGATGAGGGGGAACAAATTATTTAATCAATTTTAGAATAAGGACATAACGTAACAAAATATGGAAAAAGTCAAGGGGTCTGAATAGTTTCCGAATGCACTGTATGTTTATTAGGTTCACAAAAATGGATCGCTCCTACAGACAGTGAGTCACGTGGCAGTGGCTTGTTATATAAAGCAGGCAGACAGGCATCGAGGCATTAAGTTTGATTTGAACATTAGAAAGGGCTAAATGAGGTGCCAGGCACGCCGGATCAAGTATCTCAGAAACGTCCGCCCTCCTGGCCTTTTCATACACATTGTCTCGTGTTTACAGAGAAGGGTGCGACAAACAAAAAACATCCAGTCAGCGGCAGTCCTGTGTGCGAAACGAGGTCAAAGGAGAATGGAAAGAATCGTGCAAGTGTGTTGTGTTGTCCAGGGCCAGGTGCAGAGCGGCATGCGCTCTGGGATCCGTCTCGCCCAGGGCAACTACGTGCGTATCACAGCGACCAAGCCCATCCCTGTGCAGGTGGATGGAGAGCCCTGGATCCAGGCCCCCGGACATATCATCATATCTGCAGCAGGCCCAAAGGTAACAGTTTTTTTGTTACTAAAATGGGACAAATAGTTACAATTTCACTGTTGTATCCTTCACTATGGTTGCAAACCTCCCATACCTTTCTATAAAGTCAACAGCTATTAAGTAATCATGTTCTTGTTCAGGTGCGGATGTTGAGGAAGTACAAACACAAGTAGAAGAAGCAGTCAGCCCCTCTTTTAGGCTGGCAATCTGAATGCCCTTCGTCCAGCGATGGGGGACAATGAGCCCCCCCCCCCAACATCTGCTCCTCGGTGTCTCCGTGAGAGCATGATGGTCTGTTGGTTGCTCTAAACAGCTGTGACCTGTGTGCCCAGTAGGTTCTCAGATGGTTTGTGTAGTTAGCACTTATAGTTCCTGGAGTGGTACATTGACAAAACATTTAGCAGTCACTCCCATTATCATCTTAATGTTTATCAATTTCACAGTTGTTGGGTTCGGTTTGCCCCTGTTAGGATCCTTCAGATTAGCTTCTTGTCTAATTTGTTGGTTTATTTTTTGGTTTTCAGTCCATCAGAGTTGTAATGTCCTGGTATTTTATGAGCGACATACATGGTAACAATTTTATAGTGGTACTATCTGGTACTTATTAAAAATGATTCAATAATACATTTTGAAACAAATAGTACTAAGTAGAATTTGGTACCAAGTAGTTACAATGAATCAATAAGATACCAAGACGTACTATATATATATACATACATACATACATACACACACACACACACACACATACACATACACATACACATACATACAATTTTGTGGACACCCCTTCAAATAAGTGGATTCGGCTATTTCAGCCACACCCGTTTCTCGAGCACACAGCCATGCAATCTCTATAGACAAACATACATACATACATACATACACACACACAATTTTGTGGACACCCCTTCAAATAAGTGGATTCGGCTATTTCAGCCACACCCGTTTCTCGAGCACACAGCCATGCAATCTCTATAGACAAACATTGGCAGTAGAAGGGCCTTCCTGAAGATCTCAGTGACTTTCAACGTGGCATAGGATGCCCTCATAGGATGCCACCTTTCCATCAAGTCAGTTTGCCAAATTTTTGCCCTGCTAGAGCTTCCCCGGTCAACTGTAAGTGCTGTTATAGTGAAGTGGAAACATCTAGGAGCAACGGCTCAGCCGCGAACTGGTAGGCCACAGAACGGGACCGCCGGGTGCTGAGGTGTGTAGCTCGTAAAAATTGTCTGTCCTCTGTAGAAACACTCCCTACCGAGCTTCCGAACTGCCTCTGGAAGCAACGTCAGTACAAGAACTGTTCGTTTGGAGCATCATGAAATGGGTTTCCATCGCTGAGCAGCCTCACACCAGCCTAAGATTACCATGCGCAACGCCAAGCGTCGGCTGGAGTGGAAACCCATTGGACTCTGGAGCACTTGAAACATGTTCTCTGGAGTGATGAATCACACTTCACTGTCCGACGGACTAATCTGGTTATGGCGGATGCCAGGAGAACGTTACCTGCCCTAATAATGGTCTGGGGCTGTTTTTCATGGTTCAGGCTAGCCCCCCCATGCACAAAGTGAGGTCCATACAGAAATGGTTTGTCGAGACGTGTGGAAGAACTTGACTGGCCTGCGCAGAGCCCTGACCTTTGGGATGAATTGGAATGCTGACTGCGAGCCAGGCCTAATTGCCTAACATCATTGCCTGACCTCACTAATGCTCTTGTTGCTGAATTTAAGCATGTCCCCGCAGCAATGTTCCAACATCTAATGGAAAGCCTAACAGAAGAGTGGAGGCTGTTTATAGCAGCAAAGCGGGGACCAACTTTTGGAATGAGATGTTTGACGAGCAGGTGTCCACATACTCTTGGTCATATAGTGTATTTATAAGATGTAATTACACTGCTACCATGTAAATACCAGACTGTAAAATAAAGTGTAAATGTTGCTTTTTCGAAGTTCAGACATCGAGCTGCTTCAGAGAGTCCTCTGAGTCAAATACTGGATTAAATTGTAAAATATTCCAGACACTTGTGCTTGGTTTCACAAAGTACTAATGTAAAAAAAAAAATAAGGGAAAAAAATAATTTAGCGCAAAATTCATACGAAAGTCAGTTTACTTTTCCTCTAATCTAATATGTCTAAAACCACACAGTGGCCATTTAATAACAATTTTATAAAGATAATGTGAGACATTATTTCAAGTGGAGGCTTACGACAGTCTCGGAAATATGCACAGCCGCACACACAAACACACTCGCATCTTAATATTCAGTCTGTAGCTAAGTACCTCATATTTCAGTACCTCAGCCTTTCTTTGTAGCAGTCGACCTCACTGCAGAATGTGTTTACCAACACTTAATGCCTCACAAATGTATTCCAAACATAAGTATCATTGGGAGACGGGAAAGCTGTCAAAGCTGTCGAAGCTGTAGGTAGGACATTTGAATGGAATCATGACTTAAACGTTGCACTCCATACGTTGTCTCTGTTGCTGCTAATTTTTTATAGTTGATGGAATGAATGCAGGGAGGAGACCACTAGCCAATCCTAAACATGCATTATAAACTAGAGGATTGTATTAGATTTCTCCAGTCATTTAGTTGGCCTAGAGATCATGTTTCATCCATAGTAGAAAGTACGCCTGAGTACCTGTTCTCTTGTCAGCACTTCGTCCACATTCCTGATGATGTAGAATTTACAAGAAAATGCAACCATGAAAAGACTCCATAATATGAAAGAAGATCTCTTTAAAAAATAAATTGTTTAACATCCCAGCACATGTGATGTAGCTGGAACAGTATTTGATCGATTGTGTTATTTTTTAAAAATTGAAGTTGTATGCCAGTTGACTCACTTTTGTGGCTTGGTGCTAGTGTGTAGCAAAACGTTTGAATCTTTCACCCCACTAGCAGCTTCCGGGCCCTTTTCATTCAAAGCTGATAAGCAGGTGTCAGGGTTGAGTCTGAGTCTGCAGTCCTTTTATGCAGTGTGAAAGCTTTTGAATTGACATGCAGTTGATGTTCTTGATTTTGACTACAGGAAATCAAATGTGCATTGACAGCTAGGCTTTAATGAATAGGGTCCTAGACTGTTGGGTCATCATGTCCATTTAGACGCACTCACTGTGGTTCCTCATCGGCCGTGTTCCAATTCTCTCAATGGCTTCCTTTCCTTGTCTCCTCTCCTTCCTGACCACTAGTAAATGAAAGGATTGGATAGGTATTCACTATATACAGTACCATACTTTCACCATTCAAGTCAAGAGACTTATATGGGTTCATTAACTTGTCATAAGACTGAGGGGACGCATGTACTGTCAACACCATGTGTACAGAAGTCACATGGGTAAACATTGAGGTTTTTATATCGTCCATGTTTATTCCATTTAGAGGCAGAAAGTGTTTATGCATGTACAGTATGTAGAGGTAAGTATTGTGTTTCAGATCAATATGTATCTTTGGTATCTGTCGGTGTCAATGGTCAGCTCTGTTCTGCAGTGCCCATTGGAAAATACAGTATTTTAGAATAATTGCTGTGAGGCTGAAGTCACAACATAACTCCATCCCCAAAAGCAATCCACACCGATGATGGCGAAAGTCCAATATGTTTGCCCCTTTAACCTGTTTCATAAGACTGATGAATGTCCACACCAAGGGATAAAATTAAAAGACATGGGAGAAGTGATGACTGATTGCTGGTAAATGCATCGGAACACAGTTTGATCAGGGTTTTCAATGTGTTTACCTACAAAAGTGTCATTATAGTTTTTATTTTTTCCATTTCTCCTCAATGTTGCTGCGCTGAAAACTGCGTAACAGCGTAGATGTCAATGCCCAAGATACTATTTTTTGTGTTGAATGTCGCTTATGTGCGTCTCGTAGTAAGTTTACAGCTTCTGCGTAAATTGTGCCTGTGCGATGAACCTTCAGGCCAAAGTGTCGTTCTGTGGTGTCATTAGGCCTAAACTTCATGTTGTGCCTCATTGAAGTGCTTCTAGAACCTTGGTGGTATTACCTGTGTGTCAAAATGTTTAACATGATACGTGGTCCACTTGCTGGTGCAGTGATTTGAATATCTTAATCTCTGCATTTCTAGACCATTTTGAGTTAATGTGATCTATGTTGTCAATTCTGTATTTTTATTTTGTTTTCCTAATAGAAGGTATTTTGTTTTTTACCAAGTCTTAATGGAAGTTAAATGTTAAAATGAATAAATATTTTTGCAGACAAAAGCTGTTTTTAGTTTTAACTGTATAGTTTTAACTAAATTGCACTAAATGTATTGTTTTCCAGACTCTTTTAGGTGATAAGATTGTTTACTGTTAATGTTGAAATAACTAAATAAAAAAAATTCAAAAACTAAAGATATATGAAACGATACCGTGTAACAACTGTGTCCATTTAAAATTAAAATGGGACCTCTTATGTAATATCTACCCGAGTTATTGTAGTTGGGTGTCATGTCTGGGGCTGATAATACAAGGCAAAAACTGGTAGCACATTTTTACGGTACTGAACTCACAAGGTATTTTACATTTCATTAAGTAAAGTATAATTTGGTACGAAACATTTAATGGCCCAGTGCTGTCAAAATTCTGTTTTTTGTGTGTTATTTCCTGATAGTTGATGATTTGAAAATACAATTTACACAGGACCTTTTAATCAGGAGGTTTTGCATGGGTTCAGTTTTGGCTTGTCTGGTGACATCCCCAAGCGGTATAAGTTAATAGACCAATAAGAGTTCCAAATCTCTCTGCCAACAACCTCTAGAGAGTATACTGTAGACATCAAGAAAGCCAGTAAGTTGATTATTATTAAGTTTTTCCAACACTTTTGATAAACAGGGCAAAATAGAAATAGGCCTATAACAGTTAGGATCAGCTTGATCTCCCCCTTTCAATAAAGGACTAACCATGGCAGCCTTCCAAGCAATGGGAACCTCCTCAGAGGGTAGAGACAGGCTTGGCGATGATATACATTTAAGTCATTTAGCAGACGCTCTTATCCAGAGCGACTTACAAATTGGTGCATTCACCTTATGACATCCAGTGGAACAGCCACTTTACAATAGTGCATCTAAATCTTTTAAGGGGGGTGAGAAGGATTACTTTATCCTATCCTAGGTATTCCTTAACGAGGTGGGGTTTCAGGTGTCTCCCGGAAAGTGGTGATTGACTCCGCTGTCCTGGCGTCGTGAGGGAGTTTGTTCCACCATTGGGGGGCCAGAGCAGCGAACAGTTTTGACTGGGCTGAGCGGGAACTGTACTTCCTCAGTGGTAGGGAGGCGAGCAGGCCAGAGGTGGATGAACGCAGTGCCCTTGTTTGGGTGTAGGGCCTGATCAGAGCCTGGAGGTACTGAGGTGCCGTTCCCCTCACAGCTCCGTAGGCAAGCACCATGGTCTTGTAGCGGATGCGAGCTTCAACTGGAAGCCAGTGGAGAGAGCGGAGGAGCGGGGTGACGTGAGAGAACTTGGGAAGGTTGAACACCAGACGGGCTGCGGCGTTCTGGATGAGTTGTAGGGGTTTAATGGCACAGGCAGGGAGCCCAGCCAACAGCAAGTTGCAGTAATCCAGACGGGAGATGACAAGTGCCTGGATTAGGACCTGCGCCGCTTCCTGTGTGAGGCAGGGTCGTACTCTGCGGATGTTGTAGAGCATGAACGGGCCACCGCCTTGATGTTAGTTGAGAACGACAGGGTGTTGTCCAGGATCACGCCAAGGTTCTTAGCGCTCTGGGAGGAGGACACAATGGAGTTGTCAACCGTGATGGTGAGATCATGGAACGGGCAGTCCTTCCCCGGGAGGAAGAGCAGCTCCGTCTTGCCGAGGTTCAGCTTGAGGTGGTGATCCGTCATCCACACTGATATGTCTGCCAGACATGCAGAGATGCGATTCGCCACCTGGTCATCAGAAGGGGGAAAGGAGAAGATTAATTGTGTGTCGTCTGCATAGCAATGATAGGAGAGACCATGTGAGGTTATGACAGAGCCAAGTGACTTGGTGTATTGCGAGAATAGGAGAGGGCCTAGAACAGAGCCCTGGGGACACCAGTGGTGAGGAGACAGATTCTCGCCACGCCACCTGGTAGGAGCGACCTGTCAGGTAGGACGCAATCCAAGCGTGGGCCGCGCCGAAGATGCCCAACTCGGAGAGGGTGGAGAGGAGGATCTGATGGTTCACAGTATCGAAGGCAGCCGATAGGTCTAGAAGGATGAGAGCAGAGAGGAGAGTTAGCTTTAGCGGTGCGGAGCGCCTCTGTGATACAGAGAAGAGCAGTCTCAGTTGAATGACTAGTCTTGAAACCTGACTGATTTGGATCAAGAAGGTCATTCTGAGAGAGATAGCGGGAGAGCTGGCCAAGGACGGCACGTTCAAGAGTTTTGGAGAGAAAAGAAAGAAGGGATACTTGTCTGTAGTTGTTGACATCGGAGGGATCGAGTGTAGGTTTTTTCAGAAGGGGTGCAACTCACTCTCTTGAAGACGGAAGGGACGTAGCCAGCGGTCAGGGATGAGTTGATGAGTGAGGTGAGGTAAGGGAGAAGGTCTCCGGAAATGGTCTGGAGAAGAGAGGAGGGGATAGGGTCAAGCGGGCAGGTTGTTGGGCGGCCGGCCGTCACAAGACGCGAGATTTCATCTGGAGAGAGATGGGCAGCAACCTTAAGAAGAAAGGGTCTAAACCATCTGACCCAGATGTTTTTTGGGGGTCAAGTTTGACGTGGTCTCCCCACCATTTATTGTTTCTGCGGTGAGGATTCACCCTTTTTAGATAATTTATTGTGTAACTTATCTGCAGACAAACGTTCTTGCAGTAATAGAGGTATACAAATCCGGGAGCCAAATAAACGGCTCATCCACCGATGCAATTCGGTTCACCAAAAAGAGCCGATCGTTCGCGAACGACCCACTACTACACACTGGTCTTGACGAGAAGTAAAACAAACTTTTGAGGCAGGTTATATTCTGTACTGTTAAACCAAACCAATAAATGTGGAGGAGTTAAAATGGCGTGTCACCTTGTGAAAAGCTTAAATTGCGTCAGGTTGTTGGGGGGGGGGGCTTTAACAAAGACCTTTATAACTAAACCAAGATAGACCAATGCCTCTCGTTTCCAATGTGAACAAATGAGTCATAGTGGGCAGAACAAGCTAGGAGGTGGGCAAAGCCAAGCGCGAGATCCTATTGGCGCGTTCTAGCAGACATCTGCACATTTTCCTTTAGGGAACGCCTCCTATGTGAAGTGCGCGTGTGCAATAACTCAATTCGCCTTTGCAGTCCTAAACAACGATATGTATTTTTTATATTAATTGTTTTACTTTTGGTCCACTCTGTTCATAAGCGATGTTAATTTTGCGAACAGAACTGCATTAAGATAAAATGTTAAATTGATGAGAACATTTGCAGAATGTTGGCTAAAATCCATCTCTTTACATCTTTTCCCACTGCCGGCCAATGGGCTTCTTCTCACTACCATATAGTTAGTGGAAACACTAAGCGGGTGCTTCGTATCCGGTGAAATATCCATCTCATTGGTCGATATGTGGCTCGGCCATGGGAGAGGGTCGTTCTTTTACCCTCTCATTGGCTAGAATGGTCGCACCTGATCTCGCCTCAGTCATTGAGTAGATGTATTTTCATTTTTAGAGCGGCCACTTGGTTATCTTGTCAATATAATTGATCATCTTTGCCTGGGTTTTTGTTGCCTTAGGAGGCCTAGTTGTGAGGAAACATATCCCAGCTTTGGCCACCTGGGGGCAGGTGCTGCAAAGACCTTCACAAGCCTACGTCACTGGGAATTTCCAGTGGGGAAGTGAAGTTTCTGAACAACTGTACAAGTCGATGTTGCTAGCTAGCACTGTCATATTTCATCCTCGTTAACTGAAGCAAAATTATTAACATAGAAGTGTTGTATAATATGAACTTTTGACGATAGGATAGTTAGATTCGGTCAAATCAGTTTACCTAAGCATGGCGCAATAATGTGCAAAACTCGACTCATCTGATGTGGATGTAGGAATCGCATGTGACCTAGGTAAGCTTTGGCTACAATATTTAAATGTAATGATATTAGTAATTATAAAAAGTAACCAATTTAAGTTTATTGTTTATAACTTTTCTAGCTAGCCAAGTCCACTTCCTCATTGTCAAATTAGCTAGCTATTTGCATGCTAGCCACTAAAAAATGAAGTTGAGTAGTTAGCTAACTAACTTAGTTAGACCAGAGCAAACGGACGGTTGGCTTTGTCTTTGTTTTGGTGTCTTGAAAAATTGACTTAAGAGAGGGTGCTGTTTTAGCTCATTTATATTGACACTTGTGTTTTAGTTAGCTAGCTGGTTAGCTTGTTAGATAAGTGGATTTATACACAGCATGCCAGTAGCAAGTCCAAATGTCACGAGAGGTGTCTAATCAGGGCACATTTGAGATGCAGAAAATCACAAACATCTTTAATTCCGGTAAAACGTTTCGCTATGTAATAAAGCATATGTACACTAAACTACAATTATATTTCATAAGTCATGACTTTTCTCAAGGTATTTGTCTTCTCTCAGACGCCATGGCAGAAGAGGAGGCTTACCTCCCTCACCCACAGGTAGGCTAGGTGTTTCATGTCCATACTATGTCTACACTGGCTCTCTGTATTTGTTATATATTGTAGGCTATATCGTTTGTCACAAAGTTTGAAGCAGAAATCTATAGATTTAATAAAAAAACTCTTCAGAACAATATAATTATAAAAGTAGAGGTTAACATTGGTGAAAGATGTACAGTGCCTTCAGACTTTCAACATTTTGTTGTTACAAAGTGGGATTAAAATTGATTTCATTTTTAAACAATTGTCAACCATCCTCACAAAATACTCTGTCAAAGTGGAATACATTTTTATTTTTATTAATGGAAAATAATAAAATACACCCATCTAGCCTTGGGTTGGTCCGCCTTTCCCTCCAGAACAGTCTTAATTCCCTGGGGCATGGATTCTACAACGTGTGGCATTCAAACTTTGCTCAATTGGTATCAAGAGACCAAACGTGTGCCAGGAAAACATTCCCCAAACCATTACACCACCACCACCAGCACATATCTTTGACACCATGCAGGATGGGGCCACCACAAACAGGCAAACAACGGTGCAGTACAACAGTGGTGTGCAGAACAGCATCTCAGAAGGCACAACTCGTCAGTCCTTGTCACGGATGGGCTATTGCAGCAGACAACCACACCGGGTTGCACTCCTGTCAGCTAAAAACAAGAAGAAGCGGCTACTTACGCCAAATCCTGATATCAGCATGACGCAACAGGAACCGGGATTTGTCGGATCAGGCCATTTTCCACTCCTCAATTCTCCAGTGTTGGTGGTTGCATGCCAAATGGGGCCGCTTTTTCTTGAACGGGGTGGTGTACATAATAAACGGGAAACTGAGTGTATCTTGATTATATACAGCCCTATTCTTAAATTGATTAAATTGTTTCCCCCCCCCCTCATCAATTGACACAATACCCCATAATGACAAAGCAAAAACAGCTTTTTAGAAATGTGTGCAAATGTATACAAATAAACTATCACATTTACATAAGTATTCAGACCCTTTACCCAGTACTTTGAAGAAACTTTGGCAGCGATTATAACCTCAAGGCTTGGGTATGACGCTACAGGCTTGACACACCTGTATTTGGAGTTTCTCCCATTCTTCTCTGCAGATCCTCTCAAGCTCTGTCAGGTTGGATGGGGAGCGTCGCTGCACAGCTATTTTCAGGTCTCCAGAGATGGTCGATCGGGTTCAAGTCTGGGCTCTGGCTGGGCCACTAAAGGACATTCAGAGACTTGTCCCGAAGCCACACCTGTGTTGTTTTGGCTGTGTGCTTAGGGTTGTTGTCCTGTTGGAAGGTGATCCTTCGCCCCAGTCAGAGGTCCTGGGCGCTCTGGATCAGGTTTTTAAGCAAAGATCTCTCTGTACTTTGCTTCGAAAATGTTTCCCAGTCCCTGCTGTTGAAAAACATCCACACAGCATGATGCTCTTACCACCATGCTTCACCGTAGGGATGATGCCAGGTTTCCTCCAGACATGAGAGGAAAGGCCAAAGAGTTCAGTCTTGGTTTCATCAGACCAGAGAATCTTGTTTCTCATGGTCTGAGAGTACTATAGGTGCCTTTTGGCAAATTGCAAGCGGGCTATCATGTGCCTTTCACTGAGGAGTTGCTTCCAACTGGCCAGTCTACCATAAAGGCCTGATTTGGTGGAGTGCTGCAGAGATGGGAGAAACTTCCAGAAGAACAACCATCTCTGGAGCTCTGTCAGAGTGACTATCGGGTCCTTAGTCACCTCTCCCGATTACTCGGTTTGGCCGGGCGGCCAGGTCTAGCAAGAGATTTGGCGGTTCTAAACTTCTTCCATTTAAGAATGATGGAGGCCACTTCTTGGGGACCTTCAATGCTGCAGAAATGTTTTGGTACCCTTCCCCAGATCTGTGCCTCGACACAATCCTGTCTCTGAGCTCTACGGACAATTCCTTTGACCTCATGGCTTGGTTTTTGCTCTGACATGTACTATCAACTGTGGGACCTTACATAGACATGTGTGTGCCTTTCCAAATCATGTCCAATCAATTGAATTTACCACCAGTTATAGAAACATCTCAAGGATGATCAATGGAAACAGGATGCACCTAAGCTCAACTTCGAGACATAGTAAAGGGTCTGAATACTTATGCAAATAATTTGTTTTTTTTAAATGATACATTTGCACATTTTCTACAAACCTTTTTTCGGTTTGTCATGTTAGGGTGTTGCGTGTAGACTTTTATTTAATACATTTTAGAATAAGGCTATAACGTAACAACATGGAAAAAGGGTAGGGGTCTGAATACTTTCCAAATGCACTGTATTCAACCCACTGAGTCAATACATGTTAGAATCACCTTTGTCAGCAAATACAGCAGTGAATCTTTCTGGGTCTCTAAAATCTTTGCAAACCTGGATTGTACAGTATTTGCTCATTGCTCTTTTAAAAGAAATCTCAAGCTCTGTCAAATTGTTGGTCATTGTTAGACAACCTTTTTCAAGTATGGCAATATTTTTTATTTTATTTTACCTTTATTTAACCAGGCAAGTCAGTTAAGAACAAATTCTTATTTTCAATGACGGTCTAGGTAACAGTGGGTTAACTGCCTGTTCAGGGGCAGAACGACCGATTTGTACCATGTCAGCTCGGGGGTTTGAACTTGCAACCTTTCGGTTACTAGTCCAACGCTCTAACCACTAGGCTACCCTAGATTTCCAAACCGATTTTAAGTCACAACTGTAACTAGGTCACTCAGGAACATTCAATGTTGTCTTGTTAAACAACTCCATTGTATATTTGGCCTTGTTTTAGGTTATTGTCCCGCTGAAAGGTGAATTTGTCTCTGTCTGTTGGAAACCAGACTTAACCAGGTTTTCCTCTCGGATTTTGCCTGTGCTTAGCTCTATTCTGTTTATTTTTATCCTAAACGTTCTAGTCCTTGCTGATGACAAGCGTACCCATAACATGATGCAGCCACCACCATTCTTGAAAATATGAAGAGTTACTCAGTGATGTGTTGTTGGATTTGCCCCAAACATAACGCTTTGTATTCAGGACAAAAAGTTAATTGCTTTGCCACTTTTTTGTAGTATTACTAAAGTTTAGAGCCTTGTTGCAAACAGGATGCATGTTTTGGAATATTTGTATTTTGTAGATGCTTCCTTCTTTTCACTCTGTATTTAGCCACTAACATAAATTACAATGTTGTTCCATCTTCAGTTGTCTGCTATCACAGCCATTAAACTCTGTAACGGTTTTAAAGTCACCATTGGCCTGCTAAAATCTCAGAGCAGTTTCCTTCCTCTCCGGCAACTGATTTAGGAAGGGCACCTTTATCTTTGTAGTGACTCGGTGTACCCATCTACCAATAGGTGGTGACCTTCTTTGCAAACAATAGGAAAAGCTCAATCAAACGTTTTTGATCGTGTACACATAATTTGCAGATGTTACCGCAGTTGCTGTGAAATGCTTATGTTTCTAGCTCTGATAGTGCAGCCATTACATATAAATATGTAGTGTTACGTTCCCCAGCATGAAAACCAATAATGTCGCTCAAACAGAAGGGGGAACTAACAGACCGACAACCAAAACGAAACCGCTGGGGTTTTAAGAGGGGTTCTGAGATACTCATGGGGGTGTCCCACTGAAATTTGACTAGCAACAACAACTGGAACCTAAAAGACACCCACTACATTTTCCCAACAAGAGGTAAACAAAAGTTGAAACCCACACTACACTTAGACAGTAAGCAAACGGAAGAGGTGGCGCTAAACAAAATCAGGGAAATCAGATAAAGGATTGTTTGTCTAGCAATCAAAATAAAGGTGTTTAACCCTCCACATCTCTCAAGAGCACTGGGCCAGCCACTCTTAAATAGCACCTGGGCCAGCACAGGTGAAACACCTCCCCACTAACGAGATGGCAATCAACACCGGTGTAACACATACTTACTAATGAGGTGACTCCAATCGGTGTGCCTTATGAGCTATACTCGCTAAAGTCCAAACTCAAAACATAAATGGAAAAACCAAAACCTGTAACAATATGTGAACTCAGCAAAAAAAGAAACGTCCCCTTTTCAGGACCCTGTCTTTCAAATGTAAAAATCCAAATAACTTCACAGATATTCATTGTAAAGGGTTTAAACACGGTTTCCCATGCTTGTTCAGTGAACCATAAACAATTCATGACACTAAAGAGTCCTTTCTACAGAAAAACACCAAAAGAAAGATGCCCGCAGTTCCTGCTCATCTGCATGAACGTACCTTAGGCATGCTGCAAGGAGGCATGACTGCAGATGTGGCCAGGGCAATAAATTGCAATGTCTGTACTGTGAGACGCCTAAGACAGCGCTACAGGGAGACAGGATGGACAGCTGATCGTCCTCGCAGTGGCAGACCACGTGTAATAACACGTGCACAGGATCGGTACATCCGAACATCACACCTGCGGGACAGGTACAGGATGGCAACAGCACAGGAACGCACAATCCCTCCATCAGTGCTCAGACTGTCCACAATAGTCTAAGAGAGGCTGAACTGAGGACCTGTACGCCTGTTGTAAGGCAGATCCTCACCAGACATCACCGGCAACAATGTCGCCTATGGGCACAAACCCACCGTCGCTGGACCACACAGGACTGGCAAAAAGTGCTCTTCACTGACAAGTCACGGTTTTGTCTCACCAGGGGTGATGGTCGGATTCGCGTTTATCGTTGAAGGAATGAGCGTTACACCGTGGTCTGTACTCTGGAGCAGGATCGATTTGGAGGTGGAGGGTCCGTCATGGTCTGGAGCGGTGTGTCACAGCATCATCTGACTGAGCTTGTTGTCATTGCAGGCAATCTCAACACTGTGTGTTACAGGGAAGACATCCTCCCTCATGTGGTACCCTTCCTGCAGGCTCATCCTGACATGACCCTCCACCATGACAATGCCACCAGCCATACTGCTCCTTCTGTGCGTGATTTCCTGCAAGACAGGAATGTCAGTGTTCTGCCATGGCCAGCGAAGAGCCCAGATCTCAATCCCATTGAGCACGTCTGGGACCTGTTGTATCGGAGGGTGAGGGCTAGGGACATCCCAACCAGAAATGTCTGGGAACTTGCAGGTGCCTTGGTGAAAGAGTGGGGTAACATCTCACAGCAAGAACCGGCAAATCTGGTGCAGTCCATGAGGAGGATACTGACTGTTACTTTTGATTTAGACCCCCCCCCCCCTTTGTTCAGTGGCACATTATTCCATTTCTGTTAGTCACATGTCTGTGGAACTTGTTCAGTTTGTCTCAGTTGTTGAATCGTGTTATGTTCATACAAATATTTACACATGTTAAGTTTGCTTAAAATAAATGCAGTTGACAGTGAGAGGATGTTTCTCTTTTTTGCTGAGTTTATATGATGTTGTGTATAGACATTATGCACAGTATATGATTAGAAAAGGTGTGTATGCAGTATATACAGATGAAGTGGGTTAAACAGTATTAAAGTGACCAGTGTTCAATTACTCTGTGGTTGAATCTGTACTTGAAATTTATACATGTTTTATTGAACCTTTATTTAACTAAGCAAGTCAGTTAAGAACAAATTCGGCCTATCAAAAGGCCTCCTGCGGGGACACGGGCTATAAAAAGAATAGTAATTATATATAGGAAAAAACACATCACGACAAGAGAGACCTAACTTGGGGACCTTACAGAGAATTGTATGTGTGGGGTACAGAGATGGGGTAGTCATTTTAGAAATCATGGTAAACATAATTATTGCACACAGTGAGCCCATGCGACTTGTTAACCTCTTGCTCCTACCTGACACGCAGGCGTCCCATCTAGACATCTGGAAATGCAAATGCGCTACGCTAAATGCTAATAGCACTCGTTAAAACTCAAACGTTCATTAAAATACACATGCAGGGTATTGAATTAAAGCTACACTCGTTGTGAATCCAGGCAACAAGTCAGATTTTTTAAATGCTTTTCGGCGAAAGCATGAGATGCTATTATCTGATAGCATGTAACACCCCAAAAGACCCGCAGGGGACGTAACAAAATAATTAGCATAGTCGGCGCCACACAAAACGCACAAATAAAATATAAAACATTCATTACCTTTGACCATCTTCTTTGTTGGCACTCCTAGATGTCCCATAAACATCACTATTGCGTCTTTTTTTCTATTAAATCGGTACATATATAGCCTAGATATCGATCTATGAAGACTGTGTGATCAAGGAAAAAAACACTGTTTTATAACGTAACATCATTTTTTTAAATTAAAAAAGTTGACTATAAACTTTCACAAAACTCTTTGAAATACTTTTGTAATGCAACTTTAGGTATTAGTAAATGTTAATAAGCGATCAAATTGATCACGAGGCGATGTATATTCTATAGCTGTACGTCTGGAAATAATGTCCGGGTAAATCTCAACCAAAATATCCGGTCAGAGACCGGAAGAACTGCGCTGCCTTGTCTGTTTGACCAAGAAACAAATAGTAGGCAAATGACAAGACTGTTGACATCGTGTGGAAGCTGTAGGTATTGCAACCTCGGCCCCATTTAATGTGGTTCACGTTTAACAATTGGTTGAAGTGGCGCATGGATATATTTTCCCATTTTCAGTGATCAGATTTTCCTGCACTTTTCGATGAAACGCACGTTCTGTTATAGTCACAGCCGTGATTTAGCCAGTTTTATAAACGTCTGAGTGTTTTCTATCCACACATACTAATCATATGCATATATTATATTCCTGGCATGAGTCGCAGGGCGCTGAAATGTTGCGCGATTTTTAACAGAATGTTCGAAAAAGTAGGGGGTAGGAGTAACAGGTTAAGCAAAATTTTACTCCTGAACTTATTTAGGATTGCCACAACAAAAGGGTTAAATACTTATTGACTCAAGACATTTCAGCATTTCATTTTGAATTCATCTGTAAACATTTCTAAAAACATAATTTCACTTTGACATTATGGGGTATTGTGTGTAGATCAGTGACACAATCTAAATGTAATACATTTTAAATTCAGGCTGTAACACAGCAACATTTTCAAAAAGTTGAGGAGTGTGAATTATTTCTGAATTATTTCTGAAGGCACTGTATCTTGAGCTGACAGGTTTGCCTGTGTCTCTTTCATAGTCGTACCCCTACATTTGTCAGTGAATTGAGTTTTCAATAACCTTGTCCTCTTTTCTTTTCTTGTAGTACTATGACATAGAGCCAATATGGGATCCTCTGAATTTTACTCCCATGTCACTCACCAACTCACTCCGGACAGGTAAGAAGAAGTCATGACTTCATGGCAGAGCATAATCTTTTTATCTGACCAAAGTAAACGGCCTATTTCTCAGGACCAGATGCTAGAATATGCATATAATTGACAGATTAGGATAGAAAACAATCTAAAGTTTCCAAAACTGTCAACATTTTGTCTGTGAGTTAAACAGAACTGATATTCCAGGCTAAAACCTGAGGAAAATCCAATCAGGAAGTGCCACAGTTTTTGAAACCTCTCTGTTGTTATGCATTTCTATTGCACCATTTAAAAGGATTACAACCAGATTCCTTTTTCTATGGCTTCCCTAAGGTGTCAACAGCCTTTAGACATAGTTTAAGGCTTTTATTTTGAAGAATGAGCGTGAACGACCACATTGCGTAAGTGGATAGGTGGGGGCTCTCAGAGTGAGTTGTGCGCAAAAGAGAAAGGCGGCCATTGTTACTCCCGGTCCTCGTGTAAAGCCAACTGTCCCGGTTGATATATTATCAAATAGATATTTGAAAAACACCCTGAGGATTGATTATAAAAAACGTTTGACATTTTTCTGTGGACATTATGGATATAATTTGGAATTTATGTCTGCGTTGTCGTGACCGCTCTTTCCGATGGATTCCTGGGCATAACGCACCAAACTAACGGAGGTATTTGGATATAAAAAATATCTTTATGGAACAAAAGGAACGTTTGTTGTCTATCTGGGAGTCTCGTGAGTGAAAACATCCGAAGATCATCAAAGGTAAACGATTAATTTGATTGCTTTTCTGATTTTCGTGCCCAAGTTACCTGATGCTAAGTGTACTTATTGTTTTGTCGAGCGATCGATAAACTTACACAAACGCTTGTATTGGTTTCGCTGTAAAGCATAATTTCAAAATCTGAGACGACAGGGGGATTAACAAAAGGCTGTGTTTTGCAATATTGCACTTGTGATTTCATGAATATTAATATTTTCTAGTAATATTATTTGACTGTTGCGCTATGCTATTCAGTGTTGCTGATGACAATTATACCGGATCCGGGATGGGTGGTTCAGAGAGGTTAACTAGGGAAATTAAGACCATTTCTTTCTAACAAAGACCGTAATTAATTTGCCAGAATTGTACATAATTATGACATTACATTGAAGGTTGTGCAATGTAATAGCAATGTTTAGACTTAGGGATGGCACCCATTAGATAAAATACGGAACGGTTCTGTATTTTACTGAAAGAAAAAAAATTGTTTTCGGATTTGACCATATTAATGACCTACGGCTCGTATTTCTGTGTGTTTATTACAATTAAGTCTATGATTTGATATTTGATAGAGCAGTCTGACTGAGCGATGGTAGGCAGCAGCAGGCTCGTAAGCATTCATTCAAACAGCATTTTCCTGAGTTTGCCAGGAGCCCTTCGCTGTGCTTCAAGCATTGCGCTGTTTATGAATTCAAGCCTATCAACTCCCGAGATTAAGCTGGCAATACTATAAGTGCCTATAAGAACATCCAATAGTCAAAGGTATATGAAATACAATTGGTATAGAGGGAAATAGTCCTATAATTCCTATAATAACTACAACCTAAAACTTCTTAACTGGGAATATTGAAGACATATGTTAAAAGGAACCACCAGCTTTCTTATGTTGTCATGTTCTGAGCAAGGAACTTACATGGCTTTTTTACGTGGCACATATTGCACTTTTACTTTCTTCTCCAACACTGTGTTTTTGCATTATTTAAACCAAATTGAACATGTTTCATTATTTATTTGAGACTAAATGTATTTTATTTATGATTTATATAAAGTTAAAATAAGTGTTCATTCAGTATTGTTGTAATTGTAATTGTCATTATTACAAATATATATACAGTTGAAGTTTACATACACCTTAGCTAAATACATTTAAACTCAGTTTTTCACAATTACTGACATTTAACCCTAGTAAAAATTCACTGTCTTAGGTCAGTTAGGATCACCACTTTATTTGAAGAATGTGAAATGTCAGAATAATAGTAGAGGGAATTATTTATTTAAGCTTTTGTTTCTTTCATCACGTTCCCAGGGGGTCAGAAGTTTACATACATTCAATTAGTATTTGGTAGCATTGCCTTTAAATTGTTTAACTTGGGTCAAATGTTTTGGGTAGCCTACCACAAGCTTCCCACAATAAGTTGGGTGAATTTTGGCCCATTCTTCCTGACAGAGCTGGTGTAACTGAGTCAGGTTTGTAGGCCTCCTTGCTCGCACACTTTTTCAGTTTTGCCCACAAATTTTCTATAGGATTGAGGTCAGGGCTTTGTGATGTCCACTCCAATATTTTGACTTTGTTGTCCTTAACTTTGGAAGTATGCGTGGGGTCATTGTCCATTTGGAAGACCCATTTGCGACCAAGCTTTAACTTCCTGACTGATGTCTTGAGATGTTGCTTCAATATATCCACATACTTTTCCTTCCTCTTGAAGCCATCTATTTTGTGAAGTGCACCAGTCCCTCCTTCAGCAAAGCACCCCCACAATATGATGCTGCCACCCCCATGCTTCACGGTTGGGATGGTGTTCTTCGACTTGCAAGCCTCCACCTTTTTCCTCCAAACATAACGATGGTCATTATGGCCAAACAGTTATATTTTTGTTTGATCAGACCAGAGGACATTTCTCCAAAAAGTAAGATTTTTGTCCCCATGTGCAGTTGCAAACCTTGTGTCTGTCTTTTTTATGGTGGTTTTCAGGTTATGTCGATTATAGGACTCGTTTTACTGTGGATATAGATACTTTTGTACCCGTTTCCCCCAGCATCTTCACATGGTCCTTTGCTGCTGTTCTGGTATTGATTTGCACTTTCCACACCAAAATCAAATCAAATGTTATTTGTCACATACACATGGTTAGCAGATGTTAATGCGAGTGTAGCGAAATGCTTGTGCTTCTAGTTCCGACAATGCAGTAATAACCAACAAGTAATCTAACTAACAATTCCAAAACTACTGTCTTATACACACAAGTGTAGGGGGGTAAAGAATATGTACATAAAGATATATGAATGAGTGATGGTACAGAGCGGCATAGGCAAGATACAGTAGATGGTATCGAGTACAGTATATACATATGAGATGAGTATGTAAACAAAGTGGCATAGTTAAAGTGGCTAGTGATACATGTATTACATGTAGTGGTCCTTCTGTGGCTCAGTTGGTAGAGCATGGCGCTTGTAACGCCAGGGTAGTGGGTTTGATTCCCGGGACCACCCATACGTAGAATGTATGCACACATGACTGTAAGTCGCTTTGGATAAAAGCGTCAGCTAAATGGCATATATACATAAAAATGCAGTAGATGATATAGAGTACAGTATATACGTATACATATGAGATGAATAATGTAGGGTATGTAAACATTATATTAGGTAGCATTGTTTAAAGTGGCTAGTGATATATTTTACATAATTTCCCATCAATTCCCATTATTAAAGTGGCTGGAGTTGAGTCAGTGTGTTGGCAGCAGCCACTCAATGTTAGTGGTGGCTGTTTAACAGTCTGATGGCCTTGAGATAGAAGCTGTTTTTCAGTCTCTCGGTCCCAGCTTTGATGCACCTGTACTGACCTCGGCTTCTGGATGATAGCGGGGTGAACGGGCAGTGGCTCGGGTGATTGTTGTCCTTGATGATCTTTATAGCCTTCCTGTAACATCGGGTGGTGTAGGTGTCCTGGAGGGCAGGTAGTTTGCCCCCCGGTGATGCGTTGTGCAGACCTCACTACCCTCTGGAGAGCCTTACGGTTGTGGGCGGAGCAGTTGCCGTACCAGGCGGTGATACAGCCCGCCAGGATGCTCTCGATTGTGCATCTGTAGAAGTTTGTGAGTGCTTTTGATGACAAGCCGAATTTCTTCAGCCTCCTGAGGTTGAAGAGGCGCTGCTGCGCCTTCTTCACGATGCTGTCTGTGTGGGTGGACCAATTCAGTTTGTCTGTGATGTGTATGCCGAGGAACTTAAAACTTACTACCCTCTCCACTACTGTTCCATCGATGTGGATAGGGGGGTGTTCCCTCTGCTGTTTCCTGAAGTCCACAATCATCTCCTTAGTTTTGTTGACGTTGAGTGTGAGGTTATTTTCCTGACACCATACTCCGAGGGCCCTCACCTCCTCCCTGTAGGCCGTCTCGTCGTTGTTGGTAATCAAGCCTACCACTGTTGTGTCGTCTGCAAACTTGATGATTGAGTTGGAGGCGTGCGTGGGTGAACAGGGAGTACAGGAGAGGGCTCAGAACGCACCCTTGTGGGGCCCCAGTGTTGAGGATCAGCGGGCTGGAGATGTTGTTGCCTACCCTCACCACCTGGGGGCGGCCCGTCAGGAAGTCCAGTACCCAGTTGCACAGGGCTGGGTCGAGACCCAGGGTCTCGAGCTTGATGACGAGCTTGGAGGGTACTATGGTGTTAAATGCCGAGCTGTAGTCGATGAACAGCATTCTCACATAGGTATTCCTCTTGTCCAGATGGGTTAGGGCAGTGTGCAGTGTGGTTGAGATTGCATCGTCTGTGGACCTATTTGGGCGGTAAGCAAATTGGAGTGGGTCTAGGGTGTCAGGTAGGGTGGAGGTGATATGGTCCTTGACTAGTCTCTCAAAGTACTTCATGATGACGGAAGTGAGTGCTACAGGGCGGTAGTCGTTTAGCTCAGTTACCTTAGCTTTGTTGGGAACAGGAACAATGGTGGCCCTCTTGAAGCATGTGGGAACAGCAGACTGGGATAGGGATTGATTGGATATGTCCGTAAACACACCAGCCAGCTGGTCTGCGCATGCTCTGAGGGCGCGGCTGGTACGTTTATCTCTAGGAGACAGAATGCGTCTCCTTCCTGAGCGGTATGACGGCTGCGTGGTCCCATGGTGTTTATACTTGTGTACAATTGTTTGACAGATGAACGTGGTACCTTCAGGCGTTTTCATCAAGGATGAACCAGACTTGTGGAGGTCTTGAATTCTTTTCCGAGGTCTTGGCGGATTTCTTTAGATTTTCCCATGGTGTTAGGCAACGAAACCCTGATTCTGAAGGTAGGCCTTGAAATACATCCACGGGTACACCTCCAATTGACTCAAATGATGGCTTTAGAAGCTTCTGATAGGCTAATTGACATGACATTTTCTGGAATTTTCCAAGCTGTTTAAAGGCACAGTCAACTTAGTGGATGTAAATTTCTGACCCACTGGAATTCTGATACAGTGAATTATAAGTGAAATAATCTGTCTGTAAACAATTGTTGAAAAAAATTACTTGTGTCATGCACAAAGAAGATGTCTTAAAGGACTTGCCAAAACTATAGTTTGTTAAGAAGCTAAGGCCAGCTTCTTCAGGCAGAAGTTTGCATCCTGTAGCTCCAACTCCAAAAAGTTCTGGGACACTGTGAAGTCCATGGAGAACAAGAGCACCTCCTCCCAGCTGCCCACTGCACTGAGGCTAGGGAACACGGTCACCACCGACAAATCCATGATTATCGAAAACTTCAACAAGCATTTCTCAACGGCTGGCCATGCCTTCCGCCTGGCCACTCCTACCTCGGCCAACAGCTCCGGCCCCCCCGCAGCTCCTCGCCCAAGCCTCTCCAGGTTCTCCTTTACCCAAATCCAGATAACAGATGTTCTGAAAGAGCTGCAAAACCTGGACCAGTATAAATCAGCTGGGCTTGACAATCTGGACCCTCTATTTCTGAAACTATCCGCCGCCATTGTTGCAACCCCTATTACCAGCCTGTTTAACCTCTCTTTCATATTGTCTGAGATCCCCAAGGATTGGAAAGCTGCTGCAGTCATCCCCCTCTTCAAAGGGGGAGACACCCTGGACCCAAACTGTTACAGACATATATCCATTCTGCCCTGCCTATCTAAGGTCTTCGAAAGCCAAGTCAACAAACAGGTCACTGACCATCTCGAATCCCACCGTACCTTCTCCGCTTTGCTATCTAGTTTCCGAGCCGGTCACGGGTGCACCTCAGCCACACTCAAGGTACTAAACGACATCATAACCGCCATCGATAAAAGACAGTACTGTGCAGCCGTCTTCATTGACCTTGCCAAGGCTTTCGACTCTGTCAATCACCAGATTCTTATCGGCAGACTCAGTAGCCTCGGTTTTTCGGATGACTGCCTTGCCTGGTTCACCAATTACTTTGCAGACAGAGTTCAGTGTGTCAAATCGGAGGGCATGCTGTCCGGTCCTCTGGCAGTCTCTATGGGGTGCCACAGGGTTCAATTCTCGGGCCGACTCTTTTCTCTGTATATATCAATGATGTTGGTTTGCTGCGGGCGATTCCCTGATCCACCTCTACGCAGACGACACCATTCTATATACTTTCGGCCCGTCATTGGACACTGTGCTATCTAACCTCCAAACGAGCTTCAATGCCATACAACACTCCTTCCGTGGCCTCCAACTGCTCTTAAACGCTAGTAAAACCAAATGCATGCTTTTCAACCGATCGCTGCCTGCACCCGCATGCCCGACTAACATCACCACACTGGATGGTTCCGACCTTGAATATGTGAACACCTATAAGTACCTAGGTGTCTGGCTAGACTGCAAACTCTCCTTCCAGACCCATATCAAACATGTCCAATCGAAAATCAAATCAAGAGTCGGCTTTCTATTCCGCAACAAAGCCTCCTTCACTCACGCTGCCAAGCTTACCCTAGTAAAACTGACTATCCTACCGATCCTCGACTTCGGCGATGTCATCTACAAAATCGCTTCCAACACTCTACTCAGCAAACTGGATGCAGTTTATCACAGGGCCATCCGTTTTGTCACTAAAGCACCTTATACTACCCACCACTGCGACTTGTATGCTCTAGTCGGCAGGCCCTCGCTACATATTCGTCGCCAGACCCACTGGCTCCAGGTCATCTACAAGGCCATGCTAGGTAAAGCTCCGCCTTATCTCAGTTCACTGGTCACGATGGCAACACCCATCCGTAGCACGCGCTCCAGCAGGTGTATCTCACTGATCATCCCTAAAGCCAACACCTCATTCGGCCGCCTTTCGTTCCAGTACTCTGCTGCCTGTGACTGGAACGAATTGCTAAAATCGCTGAAGTTGGAGACGTTTATCTCCCTCACCAACTTCAAACATCAGCTATCTGAGCAGCTAACCGATCGCTGCAGCTGTACATAATCTATTGGTAAATAGTCCACCCATTTTCACCTTCCTCATCCCCACAGTTTTTATTTATTTACTTTTCTGCTCTTTTGCACACCAATATCTCTACCTGTACATGATCATCTGATCATTTATCACTCCAGTGTTAATCTGCAATATTGTAATTATTCGAATACCTCCTAATGCCTTTTGCACACATTGTATATAGACTCCCATTTTTTTCTACTGTGTTATTGACTTGTTAATTGTTTACTCCGTGTGTAACTCTGTGTTGTCTGTTCACACTGCTATGCTTTATCTTGGCCAGGTCGCAGTTGCAAATGAGAACTTGTTCTCAACTAGCCTACCTGGTTAAATAAAGGTGAAATAAAATAAAAAAGAAGAAATTTGTGGAGTGGTTGAAAAACGAGGTTTAATGACTCCAACCTAAATGGATGTAAACTTCCGAAAACAGGTTTGATCTTGTTCAAGTCCGGGCTCTGGCTGGGCCACTCAAGGAACTTCAGAGACTTGTCCTGAAGGCACTTCTGCTTTGTCTTGGCTGTGTGTTTAGTGTCGTTGTCCTGTTGGAAGGTGAACTTTCGCTCTCTGGAGCAGGTTTTCATCAAGGCTCTCTCTGTACTTTGCTCCATTCATCTTTCCCACGATCCAGACTAGTCTTCTAGTCCCTGCCGCTGAAAAACATCCCCACAGCAGGCTTCTATCTGACCACTCTGCCATAAAGGCCTGATTGGTGGAGTGCTGCAGAGATGGTTGTCCTTCTAGAAGGTTCACCCATCTCCACAGAGGAACTTTAGAGCTCTGTCAGAGTGCTCATCGGGTTCTTGGTCACCTCCCTTACCAAGGCCCTTCTCCTCCGATTGCTCAGTTAGTCCAGGCGGCCAGCTCTAGAAAGAGTCTTGGTGGTTCCAAACTTGTGCCATTTAAGAATGATGGAGGCCACTGTGTTCTTGGGGACCTTCAATGCTGCAGAAATGTTTTTGTACCCACAATCCTGTCTCGGAGCTCTAAGGACAATTCCTTTGACCTCATGGCTTGGTTTTTGTTCTGACATGTTCTGTCAACTGTGGGACCTTTATATAGACAGGTGTGTGCCTTTCCAAATCATGACCAATCAATTTAATTTACCACAGGTGGACTCCATTAAAGTTCTAGAAACATCTCAAGGATGATCAATGAAACAGGATGCACCTAAGCTCAATTTCGAGTCTCATAACAAAGGGTCATAATATTATGTAAATATGATATTTCAGTTTTATTTTAATTTTTTTATACATTTGCAAACATTTCTAAAAACCTGTTTTTTCTTTTTCTTCATGGTGCATTGTGTGTAGGGGGACTATTCAATCCATTTTAGAATAAGGCTGCAACGTAACAAAATGTGGAAAAAGTGACTGGTCTGAATACTTTCCGAATGCGCTGTATGTATGTTTCCAAAATACAGATTAAATGGGTCCATCCAAAGATGTAATTTCGTGAATGCCAGTGGTAGCCTAAAATTGTAGAGCGCTTTTATTGTCAAGAGTAAGCTCATGCTCGCCACCTCTTTTATGTAAAGGTCATTTTTTTAAACTCAGTTTTATGTCATGATATTGTTGCAGAGTTATAATTTAGACATAAGCCTACTTCTCCTTCTCTAACTTTCACTTCTCCATTGTCCTCAAGTGGCCTGTTTTAAAACCAATGTTTAAGCGAGACTAGTGGTTAGGTTGTGGGAATGGGAATAATGGAAACTACTACTTTCTCAGGGGGATACCCATCTCTTTACCCACATTTACCCATATTCAAGAGCAGTCTAAATGAATGGACATACCCCTCAATCTTTTATATTGATGCTCATTACTTCATTAATCTTACAGGTATGGATACAGCCATCCTGTGAGGGCTCTGCTCCATTCTTAGAGCTGAAGGAAAATGTTGAATTTCAATGTCCTGAAGAAGGTCGTCTGTTCTATAGAGCGCCGAAGCCGAGTATAATTTGGCTGATAAGGTGTTTGATTGAAGTTACATCGGAGGGAGGATGTGGCTTAGGCAGCGGGCTCTGCTTTAGGCAGGAAGAGGAAGAGGCTGGCTCAGCTAACAATTGTTTGAGGAGCAAGATGAGACGACTATCACAAGAGGTTTTGTCATATTTGGTAAAAGCCTCAACCATTGTTTTGTTGACATGGAACTACAGAGCCCAGGCCCCCATCCCTAAAAGGTCATAACTTTGTTAGTTTTGGTTATCTGATTCAAAATACAACCTCTACTACAGCACCTGAGCTCAATTAAAGATATTTGTTAAGAAGAGGGATGGCCCTAGAGAACTACTGATTGTTCATGGTTTTGTTCCAGCCTTGCTCTAACACCTGCTTTTGCTAATCAATGTCCTCATTGGCCGCTTATTAGTTAGTAGAATCAGGTGTGTTAGAGCAGAGCTGGAGCAAAAGCATTCACACCCAATACAGTAGGAGGAGGGTCAGCCAGTCCTGCTGTAAAACTAATGTAAACCATTGTTTATTTGTTCTTAATTACAGCAGATGGACCCTACCTCGAAATCATTGAACAGCCTAAACAGGTAACCCTTGTCTTCAGTGTGCTCCTTTTCTCAGTTACAGCATAGGCTATGTAATCAAAGTACACTCAAAATTAAAATGTTAACATATTTCAAAGTGATATTAAAAATGGTTTATTTGACTATCATTCATGTCTGTTCAGCGGGGCTTCAGGTTCCGTTATGGGTGTGAGGGACCCTCTCACGGTGGGCTTCCAGGGGCCTCCAGCGAGAAGAACAGGAAGTCATATCCCCAGGTCAAGGTAAGTCCCACCCATAGAGAAAGATAGAGGCCTCTAGTGACCAAAAGGCTGTATTAGCATGGGCAGCGCCATTGAGGGTAGAGGTGGACCCGTTTCGAAATGGGCCAGGGTCTTTCCCACTCAGACCCAATATGCATAAATATTTTTTTTAAATATAGAGACCTGTTTCGAGTGATCCCGAAGACAGCTAGATCCCATCTGTATAGACCTGGTCGGATGCAGACCCGGTCCGATCCGAGTTAGGGAAGAAGGAGAAAAGTAATTTAAGCTACCTTATTAACCGGCGCTGATAAAGCGCGAGTGACAAGTTGAGTAGGAAGAGACAGCAACCAACCAAGCTGGCGCGCGCTATAGTAGACTAATAGCTGCATAGCTAGGTTATTTATCATCCAATATGATTACGTAGTACCAGTCTTGACTGCATCAAACCGGGAGAAGCTAGTTAAGGTAGCTAATGTTAGCTAGCTAGCTAGGCTAATTGAGGCTGCATGCGCTTTCTCATCCTACAGTTAATAATAACTCCATTCAGAAAATTAAGTAGCAGCCTACACATTGGCTCTTGGTCGTTGTGGCCTATCTTCCTTCTTTAACTTTTAATTGTCATTTTAATTCCATCTTCCATTGATTAGATATCTCCTAACTTTTGCCAGAGAAGGTGCGAGGCTCTATGACTGTAGCCTATTGCCGCTTTGTTGACTTAAGATTGTCAAACAACAAGCCACACTCTCCACTCTCGTGAAAAGCAAGAGCAGCAGCATAAAGGATCAAATGTCTCTCTCTCTACTGCAGCACCATGGTGCTTGCCTACGGAGCTGTGAGGGGAACGGCACCTCAGTACCTCCAGGCTCTGATCAGGCCCTACACCCAAACAAGGGCACTGCGTTCATCCACCTCTGGCCTGCTCGCCTCCCTACCACTGAGGAAGTACAGTTCCCGCTCAGCCCAGTCAAAACTGTTCGCTGCTCTGGCTCCCCAATGGTGGAACAAACTCCCTCACGACGCCAGGACAGCGGAGTCAATCACCACCTTCCGGAGACACCTGAAACCCCACCTCTTTAAGGAATACCTAGGATAGGATAAAGTAATCCTTCTCACCCCCCTTAAAAGATTTAGATGCACTATTGTAAAGTGGCTGTTCCACTGGATGTCATAAGGTGAATGCACCAATTTGTAAGTCACTCTGGATAAGAGCGTCTGCTAAATTACTTAAATGTAAATGTAAATGCAGCAGTCGTGTTTGGATCTGTACGGGTCCTTCCGGACAAGTCATTTTAAAATTATACATACCCAAGACATATCAGATCCGACCCAGACCTGTGACATTATTTACAGTTCTTGATCGGGTATTCGGGTACAGGTGGAAGGGAAGACCTCTAATTGAGGGCTTCCAACATTTTAATGTAGTTAACTGGGTGGGACCTGTGTGGGAGTCATGTCCAACTGGGTCATAAGGAGGGATCAGCCAATTGTGAAGAAGAAAATTGGCTACCTCAAAACGGAGATTGCCTCAATGACCCATGCTGTCACAGATGCTATAATGGCCTAGATACAAAGACGAGTCCTTTATGTATCTCTATGGTCCCACCAACATGTCCTTCTTCATGTTATTTTTTTCCTTCCATTCTTCATTCACACCGTCTGTCCTTCATTCTGTCTTTCCATCCTTCCTTTGTTCTTTCCCTTCCCTCCTTTACTTTCTTTTTTCCTTTCCCTCGTTGAGGCCTGCTGTCCGTCCTTCTCGCCTTTTCTTCTTTTGATTTTTCAACGAAACAAGCGGAAGTAGGAATTCCCCATGAGACTCCTAGGAATTTTGTGTCTCACCTGTTTGAGGTGTAATCATTTTTTTCATGTGTGAATGAAAACTTTTTAATAAGCTCCGCCTGCATTTCAAGCTAACATTTAAATGTCCATCCTGACAGAAATCTGTTCATACAAATAACACAATTTTCCCCCACACAAACACACACAGATACATTATTTGTATCTTTAGGCAATTTGAACTATGTTCAGACTGTACTCTGGGAAATCCCCTCTTGTTATGCCTCCAAATATTTCCCTCAAGCAGTAAGAGTAGGTATTGTCTGTTGGTGATGAGTCACTTACTCCAACCTCTCATCTTCTGAGCGTGCTTTTGTTTCAATACATTTTAACCTTTACACCTGAGGGTTTTTTGCTAAAAGGTTTAAGTGATATTTTATTGGAGCAAGACATGAGAATGGATAGTCATTCAATGGTCAGGGGAAAGAGGAATGTCCTCTTAATTTCTTCAGTAAGCTCTAAGTTCTGTTCACAGGATTTTTGGAGAAACCTAATAAACAAAGACATTTAGGCTTCTACCTTCAGTTTATACTTATTATACACATTTTACAGACACAATCTATTTTACAATAGTTATTTTGTTTGTTTTTAGTCCTTCCTCTATTTCTGATGTCCATCCAGTTTGATTTCTATTTGTAACTGTGCTATTTCACAACATTTCTGAACCTATATACATTTTACAGACCCTGTATGTTTTACATTTGTTATCTTGTTGTTATTAGTCCCACCCTTCAGCTCCATTCAACTCCTCCCATCACCATCCATTTTGGATTTCTATTTGCCATATATTTTTCAACTGTGCTGTGATGCTTCACAACAGTACTGAACCTTTCTATTCTTTCATAGCTTCTACAGATTGTAAATTAAAGATACATTTTTGTTTTTGCTCAAATAATGATTATATCATTGATCGATTGACTATGGCTTTTCAAATCACCCAGTGTTGCTATCTGCAGCGTTAGTTCTAGGTAAATGTTGCAATTCTTCAGCCATTCCTGGACTTGTGACCAAAAAACTAGCTACATATGGACCATATCAAAATAAATGATCTAATGACTCTGCCTCCTCAAAGCTGAATCTGCAGAGTTGGGAAGAATGTATCCCACATATATATAAAATTCCATTGGTTGCAAGAATTTCGTATAAAAGTTTTGAATCCAGGGTAGTTTTTTGCATGTCAATTCATAAACGACGTGCCATGGAATCAATACATCGAAAATCTCTTCCCAACTATTTTGCAACTTATATGGCACAGCTGTCAATTTTGGTCCTTAAATGAAACTGAAACCATTTTCTTTAACCATTTACGTTCTTTAATGCAGGGCCGACAGATAAGTTCCTTACTTTTTCCCCCTTCCACTTGCCTCTTCCATTTTTCTGGTAATGCAGCAATTAGTTGGTTGTAATTTTGGGTAGAGCAGACATTTCCATGTCTGTGTTAGCTGCATATGTGTGACAACTCCACCAGTCCTATTTATGATACATTATTTTTAAATGATAAATTATATAGAAAAAAAAAAAAAATTAAATCAATTGGTGTATTTGAGTTTAACCACTATTTGTTGTATTATTTGTTCTGTCTTTTCAGGTGGATTAAACTGAAATGAAATCATACCCGCAAAACACCAGTCTCAACATCAAGAGTGAAGAGGCGATTCCGGGATGCTGGCCTTCTAGGCAGAGAGGCAAATGAACACAGACAGGCAAATGAACACAGACAATCTTAATCTTTTATTTTTATTGGCCAGTCTGAGATATGGCTTTTTCTTTGCAACTCTGCCTAGAAGGCCAGCATCCCGGAATCGCCTCTTCACTGTTGACATTGAGACTGGTGTTTTGCAGGTGCTATTTAATGAAGCTGCCAGTTGAGGACTTGTGAGGTGTCTGTTTCTCAAACTAGACATTCTAATGTACTTGTCCTCTTGCTCAGTTGTGCACCGGGGCCGCTCACTCCTCTTTCTATTCTGGTTCGAACCATTTTGCTCTGTTCTGTGAAGGGAGTAGTACACGGCATTGTACGAGGTCTTCAGTTTCTTGACAATTTCTTGCATGGAAAAGCCGTAATTTCTCAGAACAAGAATAGACTGACGAGTTTCAGAAGAAAGTTCTTTGTTTCTAGCAAATTTGTAATCGAACCCACAAATGCTGATGCTCCAGATACTAAACTAGTCTAAAGAAGGCCAGTTTTATAGCTTCTTTAATCAGAACAAGCAGAACCCATCCAACTTGAAGGAGCTGGAGTAGTTTTGCCTTGAAGAATGGGCAAAAATCCCAGTGGCTAGATGTGCCAAGCTTATAGAGACATACCCCAAGAGACTTGCAGCTGTAATTGCTTCAAAAGTATTGACTTTTGGGGGGGAATAGTTATGCACGCTCAAGTTTAGTTTTTTTCTCTTATTTCTTGTTTGTTTCACAATAAAAAAAAATATTTTGCATCTTCAAAGTGGTAGGCATGTTGTGTAAATTAAATTATACAAAACAAGGGGGAAAAATGCCAAGGGGGTGAATACTTTCACAAGCCACTGTATATAAAGTGCTTTAATTTCTAAATTACAAAACTTATTTATAACAATACCCTCAAATAAAATGTGACGTTCTGTATCCCTACCTCATATGAAATCTCAAATCCCAAATGCTAGAGTATAAGGCCACATTGACAATTTTAGCTTCACTGTCCAAATACATATGGAGGGGAGTGTATACAAATCATCCCCCCCTCCTCCCCCTGCCATTTACTTTGTTTCAAGCCTGTTGGGAATTTCCTCCTGTGTCATAGAGGTAATTACTAGGGACTGTCAAGTGGCATCACCAACAGGAAACTGTGTTTTCAGATCGCCTCCACAGTCTCAGAATCTTGACTGCCTCAGTGTAAAACATAGAGGTGTCTCTCAAACCTGTTCTATAGGTTGTAGAGGCAGATATAGCCCACTGTTTATGCTGTGCTTCTGTACATAAAGTTACATAGTACATTGATATGAGTTCTCTTTTAAATGCAGTGGATAAAGACGGTGGTTGAGGCGAGAGACATTTGAACTCCAGGGCAGGCTAAAGACTTTTCTAGGTAGGCAAATTCAAAATGTGTTCTTCAGTCTCACCCTCTGACTGCTATGTACCATTTTTTGGAACGTGGTTGGTTTTGTATGTAGGCCAATTTTGGCTGGGAGAACCAGAAAGAGGTGAAGTGAAGACATTTGTCTACAGTGTAGTAATTCTTTTGTGTAAGATTTCAAAGTGGTTAGATGGCATACTTTTACGTTTTGTGTCTATTACATGTGTTGATATCCATAAGCATCCATCACTCCCAGAGTTATTCATTTACAGTACCAGTCAAAAGTTTGGACACCTATCATTCAAGTTTTTTTTTTAAATGTGTACTATTTTCTGTTGTCGAATAACACTGAAGACCTCAAAACTATGAAATAACACATGGAATCATGTAGTAACCAAAAAAGTGACAGCTTTGCACACTCTTGGCATTCTCTCAACCAGCTTCGTGAGGTAGTCACCTGGAATGCATTTCAATTAACAGGTTTGCCTTGTTAAAAGTTAATTTGTGGAATTTCTTTCCTTAATGCGTTTGAGCCAATCAGTTATGTTGTGACAAGGTAGGGGTGGTATACAGAAGATAGCCCTATTTGGTAAAATACCAAGTCCATATTATGGCAAGAACAGCTAAAATAAGCGGAGAAATGACAGTCCATCATTACTTTAAAACATGAAGGTCAGTCAATCTGGAAAATGTAAATAACTTTGAAAGTTTCAAGTGCAGTCGCAAAAACCATCAAGTGCTATGATGAAACTGGCTCTCATGAGGACCGCCACAGGAAAGGAAGACCCAGAGTTTTCTCTGCTGCAGAGGGATAAGTTCATTAGAGTTACCAGACTCAGAAATTGCAGCCCAAATAAATGCTTCAGAGTTCAAGTAACAGACACATCTCAACATCAACTGTTCAGAGGAGACTGCGTGAATCAGGCCTTCGTGGTCGAATTGCTGCAAAGAAACCACTACTAAAGGACACCAATAATAAGAAGAGACTTGCTTGTGCCAAGAAACACAAGCAATGGACATTAGACCGGTGAAAATCTGTCATTTGGTCTGATGAGTTGCGATTTTTGGTTTGCCTTTGTGAGACACAGAGTAGGTGAACGGATTATCTCTGCATGTGTGGTTCCTACCGTGAAGCATGGAAGAGGAGGTGTGATGGTGTGGGAGTGCTTTGCTGGTGACACTGTCAGTGATTTATATACAATTCAAGGCACACTTAACCAGCATGGCTACCACAGCCTTCTGCAGCGATACGCCGTGCCATCTGGTTTGCTCTTAGTGGGACTATCATTTGTTTTTCAACAGGAAAATGACCCAAAACATAGCCCTTACACAGCCTGGAGGTATTTGACCAAGGAGAGTGATGGAGTGCTACCTTCGATGACCTGGCCTCCACAATCACCTGACCTCAACCAAATTGAGATGGTTTGGGATGAGTTGTACCACAGCATGAATGAAAAGCAGACAAGTGCTCAGCATATGTGGAAACTCCTTCAAGACTGTTGGAAAAGCATTCCAGGTGAAGCTGGTTAAGAGAATGCCAAGAGTGTGCAAAGCTGTCAAAGGCAAAGGGTGGCTACTTTGAAGAATCTCAGAAAAGTGTTAAACAAATCTAAATATTTTATGGTTTACTATATGATTCCATATGTGTTATTTCATAGTTTTGATTTCTTCACTATTATTCTACAATGTAGAAAATAGCAAAAATAAAGAAAAACAATGTAATGAGTAGGTGTGTCCAAACTTTTGACTGGTACTGTATGTGATGCATCATTGTGACGGCATTAAATGAGTGGTATCAGCCTTTGACAGATCAAGCATGTTTACACTATTGTTAGATCTATGTTTGCTTCCTGTTAGTTCGAACAGAACTTTGTGAGACGTTGGTGTGTGTGTCATAGAAAGTCATTCATCTGCATGCAATTCATATCTGTTCACTGAAGAGAAATGTGCATTCTCTTCTCTGTGAAGAATGGGTGACTGATAAGCTGAGGGGTTTCCTGTGAAGGGTTTTAGAAGGATGGGATCATTAGCTGAAGTTGTGGTAGAACTTGACATTTTACCATTGTTTGAAAATAGCCCTGGTTACATGAAGGACTGAGATTGTGAAACCTACCCTAACTCAGGGTTCTACACTAATGTTTTCCACTGGTGGCACTGGTGCTACTGACATTTTTAGTTGGTGGCACCAAAACATGTTTTGGTCGCACCAATTTAGAAAAATAATTTATTTTAGAGGAGGTCTGATTTTTTTCTTCACACTTTTTATATAGAAAAACAAGATTGGAGTTCTTAACTGCACAACTATTCTTAAGCAACATAAGGGACAATTCTTTTAGGTCTGGGTAAAATATTAGAAATGTTGATTTGTTTTTGTGAAGTTACCCTTTTAATTCAGATGTGCACCAGCCAGATGGTTTTGTTTGGCTAGCTGTGTTTCTGTAGCACACTTGTGATGGAGTGTTCAAATCAAATGGCCACTGGATTGATAGGCATAGGTAGGCATAGTTACCTTTTTAATTGCCTTATCTTAACTGTTTTAGCAGTGGTGGGAAAAGTACTCAATTGTCATACTTGAGTAAAAGTAATAGAAAATGACCCAAGTAAAAGTGAAAGTCACCCAGTGAAATATTACTTGAGTAAAAGTCTAAAAGTATTTGGTTTTAAATATTTTTACGTATGAAAAGTGAAAGTATAATTTTATTTTTTATTGACGGATAGCCAGGGGCACACTCCAACACTTTACAAACGAAGCATTTATGTTTGTGAGTCCGCCAGATCAGAGGCAGTAGGGATGACCAGGAATGTTCTCAAAACAAACTGAATCAACTATATTTGGGAGAAGGTTGAAACACACATGAAACATTCATGGACATTTAGCTAGCTTGATGTTGCTAGCTAATTTGTCCTGAGATATAGACATGTCCCCCCCCCCCTTTTTTTTTTTTTTTTTTTTTTTGCTGGATCTTTGTAGAATTTTGACCCATTTTTGAGTCACACAAAATCGTGTGTTCTCTACTCCGACAATGAATCCATAGGAGAAACCTAGTTAGTTTCTAGTAATATCTCCTAGTTCAGTCTTCTTCTGTGGATTTTTTTTATGGCAGTTGGCAACAAACTTTTTTAGGTGCATTACTGCAACCTACTGAAGTGTGGACCTTGTTCATCTGTCAATCACCCACGTGTATGTGTGTATGTGTGTGGGGAGAGGTGGGACTTGACAGCGCCTCAAGTGTCTAAAATAGAACCATGTTCTATGTTACCGCCTGGTAACGTTTGGATGAAATTATTGAATAAGATGTATGTGTACATTTATTTTGCAACGCTCTCCCATACAACACAGGCGGTGTGGTCAGCATATAACCCTTTGTCAAAATCTGAGCCATGTGTAAAACTGTTTTCATTCAGCATTTCTTTCATATATTCATTTGGTTGATGCATCACTCAGAAATTGTTTACCATTTTTACTGGCATATTCCACTGTTTTGAATGCTGTGTGTTTATGTGTGATTTGTATGTGTGTGTTTTTTGACGTATGAGTGACACACGTCCCCCCTAGAGAAAGTGTGTGACTAACCTCATTTGGTTAATTCATCACTCAGAAATTGTTTACCATTTGGACTGGGATTTTTAACTGTTTCGAATTATGTGTGTGTTGTTGTTGCAAAAGTGACTAATTTTCCCCCTAGAGAAAGTGTCTGAATAACCACATGAGAAACCAAGCACAAAGTGACAGTAACACTCTAGCTCCTAACTGTCACTCAGTCAAGGTATGACTGAACTAGCCACACAGGCCAAGAGCCAATAAACCCGAGAGCACATTTTTGAGATTTGACAAGATTATTATTTTATTTTTTAAAACACCACCATACTATGTAAGCAGTCTGGCACACTAGGCTATCATTATAATAGCTTGTCTAAAAAGTGTCTCCCTCTAAAAAGGACATTGGTGTTGTCTTTGCAGATCTGTAACTACCAGGGGTTGGCACGTGTGGTGGTACAGCTGGTGACCAACTCTAAAGATGCCCACCTCCATGCCCACAGTTTGGTGGGCAAGCAGTGTGACAAAGGCATCTGCATCACAGACCAACAGCCCAAAGACTCGAGCATCAGGTGTGTCTCCACCGCTCTCTCTAGTTAGCGTTGCGCATGAACACACACTAGGGCTGGTAAGGTAATTGTATAAACATGTAACCAACAATTTATGGATGAAGACCATAAATAAAATACAGTTTAATAGATCACTAAAACAAAAGTTTTAATGAACTTTATTTTCGATAGTAGATATATTTGACACAATAGCAGTAGTGTAAATGAATGATTATGAACAATTGTGTTGCTACCTTAATCCATCTAGATATATCAAACTGTCTCCACCTCCTCCTGACACATGCTGTATTGGCACACCCTGTTCTTCAAAATGCACACTCCCTTAGATGCTGCTGTCGCCAGCTGCAGCGCACATAATTCTCTGGTTTGTAAAGATGTAAAAATATGCCAAAAACCGATCTGAATCGCCACTCTGTCTGCTGAATTTAGCTATCCAATGTCATTATTGGTGAGTGTGGACATTTTCAGTGCATTCAGCAAAGTATTCAGACCCCTTGACTTTTTCCACATTTCGTTACGTTACAGCCTTATTCTAAAATTGATAACATTTTAAATACATTTAATCGTCAATTTATGCACAATAACCCATCATGACAAAGTTAAAACAGGTTATTTGACATTTTTGGCTATATAAGGTCCCACAGTTGACAGTGCATGTCAGAGCAAAAACCAAGCAACGAGGTCAAAGGAATTGTCCATAGAGCTCCGAGACAGGATTGTGTCGAGGCACAGATCTGGGGAAGGGTATCAAAAAATGTCTGCAGCATTGAAGGTCCCCAAGAACACAGTGGCCTCCATCATTCTTAAATGGAAGAAAGTTGGAACCACCAAGGCTCTCCCTCGAGCTGGCCGCCCGGCCAAACTGAGCAATCAGGGGAGAAGGGCCTTGGTCAGGGAGGTGACCAAGAACCCAATGGTCACTCTGACGGAGTTCAAGAGTTCCTCTACAGAGATGGGGAAAACCTTCCAGAAGGACAACCATCTCTGCAGCACTCTACCTATCAGGCCTTTATGGTAGAATGGCCAGACAGAAGCCATTCCCCAGGAAAAAGTTACATGACAGCCCAATTGGAGTTTGCCAAAAGGCACCTAAAGGACTCTGACCATGAGAAACAAGATCCTCTGGTCTGATGAAACCAAGATTGATTTGTTTGGCCTGAATGCCAAACATCATATCTGGAGGAAACCTGGCACCATCCCTACTGTGAAGCATGGTGGTGACGGCATCATGCTGTGAAAATGTTTTTCAGAGGCAGGGACTGGAAGACTAGTCAGGATCGGGGGAAAGATGAAGGGAGAAAGGTACAGAGAGATCCTTGATGAAAACCTGCTCCAGAGCGCTCAGGACCTCAGACTGGGGCAAAGGTTCGCCTTCCAACAGGACAACGACCCTAAGCACACAGCCAAGACAACGCAGGAGTGGCTTCGGGACAAGTCTCTGAATGTCCTTGAGTGGCCCAGCTAGAGTCCAGACTTGAACCCAATCAAAAATCTCTGGAGAGACCTGAAAATAGTTGTGTAGCGACGCTCCCCATCCAACCTGACAGAGCTTGAGAGGATCTGCAGAGAAGAATGGGAGAAACTCCCCAAATACAGGTGTGCCAAGCTTGTAGTGTCATACCCAAGAAGACTCGAGGCTGCAATCCCTGCCAAAGGTGCTTCAACAATGTACTGAGTAATGGGTCTGAATACTTGTAAATGTCATATTTGTTTTTTTGTTTAAAAAAAGTATGAACATTTCTAAAAACTTGTTTTTGTTTTGTCATTAGGGGATATTGTGTGTAGATTGATGAGGGAACAATCAATTTGAGAATAAGACTGTAACGTAATAAAATGTGGAAAAAGTCAAGGGGTCTGAATATTTCCGAATGCACTGTATAAGCAAAAGTGAATTATCAATGTTATAAAAAACACATTTGAGATCAAATAGGCTAGCAAACGTCAGGTCTATGTACATAACCCAGAGGCATGACCACTGCACGTGATAGATTGACCCACTTGAGAACAGAAGATTTACCTGCCTTAATTTTGCAAACCATTAACCAAAATGCCATGATCTTCACAGCCCTAACACACACCACCGACAGAACCAGTTAGCTTACCGGTAAATGAGTATGTTTAACACCTTTAACTGTTTGCTTATTGACAACATTGCAGAAATGTCTGGACATCCTATAGGACCCTTATGGATCCTTCCTTTGAGATCATATGTTATGATGTGATTTCCGACTTAGAGTTTCCCCATCTAACTTGAATTGACCTTATGGTGTTGTATCTTGCAGTAATTCTTAAAAACGTACCACATGTAAATCAGACATTCCTTGTGACAGTTTCCCCAACCTGGGCATCCTCCATGTGACCAAGAAGAATGTGATTAAGACACTGGAGGACCGCATGACTGAGGCCTACAGGGTGGGCTACAACTGTGGCATTGTCATCCACCCCGAGATAGACGCCATCCAGGGAGAGGTTCGCATCCCCCGGGAGCTCACTGGTCAGTCACCTTTACATTTAACATTTAAGTCATTTAGCAGACGCTCTTATCCAGAGCTACTTACAAATGTAAGACAATTTGATTGAATTAATGCATTTCTGCAGAGCACTAAGAATATTTGTTGTTTTGCATATATATGAATATATACGCATCGCCAACTTCACACTCAACCTTCGTGTGTGTGTGTGTGTGTGTGTGTGTGTGTGTGTGTGTGTGTGTGTGTGTGTGTGTGTGTGTGTGTGTGTGTGTGTGTGTGTGTGTGTGTGTGTGTGTGTGTGTGTGTGTGTGTGTGTGTGTGTGTCTTCAGATCAGCAGAGAAGCATGATCTGCAGTGCAGCAACCAAGCAGGCTAAAGAGATGGACCTAAGCGTGGTGCGCCTCATGTTCACAGCCTTCCTCCCAGATAGTGACGGGGGCTTCTCCCGTAGACTGGACCCCGTCATATCAGACCCCATTTTCGACAGCAGTAAGTCACTAACAGCCACCTCGTCACTAAGCGCCAAATCAACTACAGTTCTTGTGAAAATGTGCCCGTTGACATCAATGCATGATTTATGAAAAAAAAGATTAGGCCATTAGTGCTGTGTTTCCCAGTGTGCTGTGACCCCAACAAGACAACGGTTCTAGCTAGCTAGCGGAAACAGTCTTTAGCCATGACCCAATAAGAACTGTCTGTGCTCCACCATTTTGTTTCTTCTTTACATTATCAGTGAAGGATGTTCCATTACCCTTCACGAAGTCCATCTATGACAAAGGTCCCCCACCTCACCATAGACACACACCATATTAGGCTACATAGTACCCAGTAGTGCCTCAGCTTAATGAAGCTCAGGAAGGAACTACTGTTTGAACAAATGAATAGAACCATTCTTGTGCCTCTCAATACTGAATTCATGTAATTAGTCACTGAGTTTAAGATGTATTGAAGTAAAAACCACATCAGTGTGCACTGGTTTCATTTTCCTAGCTCTGTTCTTCCGCTACGTCACATTTCTTACTCGGCTTCCTCTCGCAGGCTGAAACTAGGCCTTCAATTTCATTTTGATGCCTGCCCTTTACTGTGTGAAAGCATCCACACAGTTTGTGTCAAGTCTTTTTTTTTTCACATTTGGTGTCTCTGTGGTTTTTTGAAATTAGAAAATATTTTTGAAGAGAAACAAATAAAATAGTGGTTCCAGTTTGATAACAATGGCAATTTCAAGGATTTACAAGGAATCCAATATGAATCATGCACAGTAAAGACAAAAGTGTTTTCGTTTCAGTGCCTTCAAAGTATTCACACCTCTTAACTTTTTCCACATTTTGTTTATGTTACAGCCTGAATTTAAAATGAATTACATTTTGATTTTTGTCACTGGCATACACACAATACCCCATAATGTCAAAGAGAAAAATGTTTTTAGAAACGTTTACAAATGTATTGAAAAGCTGAAATGTCTTGAGTCAATAAGTATTATACCCCTTTGATATGGCAAACCTAAATAAGTTCAGGAGTAAACATTTGCATGGATCCACTCTGTGTGCAATAATAGTGTTTAACATGATTTTTGAATGACTGACTCCTCTATGTACCCCACACATAGAATTTATATTTAAGGTCCCTCAGTCGAGCAGTGAATTTCAAACACAGATTCAACCAAAAAGACCAGGGAGGTTTTCCAATTCCTCGCAGAGAATTGGTAGATGGGTACTTTATTTTTATTTTTAAAGCTGACATTAAATATCCCTTTGAGGGCCTCCCGGGTGGCGCAGTGGTTAAGGGCAGAGACTCTGGGTTCGCGCCCAGGCTCTGTCACAACCGGCCGCGACCGGGAGGTCCGTGGGGCGACGCACAATTGGCCTAGCGTCGTCCGGGTTAGGGAGGGTTTGGCCGGTAGGGATATCCCTGTCTCATCGCGCTCCAGCGACTCCTGTGGCGGGCTGGGCGCAGTGCACGCTAACCAAGGTTGCCAGGTGCACTGTGTTTCCTCCGACACATTGGTGCGGCTGGCTTCCGGGTTGGATGCGCGCTGTGTTAAGAAGCAGTGCGGCTTGGTTGGGTTGTGTATCGGAGGACGCATGACTTTCGACCTTCGTCTCTCCCGAGCCCGTACGGGAGTTGTAGCGATGAGACAAGATAGTAGCTACTAACAATTTGAAGCCACGAAATTGTGGAGAAAAGGGGGGTAAAATTCACACACAAAAAAAATGAAAAATAATATCCCTTTGAGCATGGTGAAGTTATTAACTACACTTATATCAATACACCCAATCACTACAAAGCTATAGGCATCCTTCCTAACTCAGTTGCTGGAGAGGAAGAAAACTGCTCCGGGATTACATCATGAGGCCAATGGTGACTTTAAAACAGTTAGTTTAATGGCTGTGATAGGAGAAAATGGAGGCTGGAGCAACAACATTGTAGTTACTCCACAATACTAACCTAATTGACAGAGTTAAAAGAAGGAAGCCTGTACAGAATAAATATATTCATTCTGTTTGCAACAAGGCTCTAAAGTAATACTGCAAAAATGTGGAAAAGCAATTAACTTTTTGTTCTGAATACAAAGTGTTATGTTTGGGGCAAATCCAATACAACAGATTACTGAGTACCACTCTCCATATTTTCAAGCATAGTGGTGGCTGCATCATGTTATGGGTATGCTTTTAAACATTAAGGACTGGGAGGTTTTTTTCGGATAAAATAATAAACAATAAATTGGTTGTTGATCATTGATAGAAAACCATTTTCAGGTCTTGCCATAGATTTTCAAGCAGATTTTAGTCAAAACTGTAACTCGGACACTCAGGAACATGTCTTCTTGGTAAGCAACTCCAGTGTACATTTGGCCTTGTGTTTAAGGCTATTGTCCTGCTGAAGGGTGAATTAATCTGTCAGTGTATGGTGGAAAGCAGACTGAACCAGGTTTTCCTCTAGGATTTTGCCTGTGCTTAGCGTCACTCCGTTTATTTTTTTATCCTAAAAAAACTGTAGATGGGTGAGATTATTATTTTTTAAATCATTTTGAATTCAGCCTGTCATAAAACAAAATGTTAGGGTGTTTGAATACTTTCTGAAGGAACTGTACCTATTAGCTGTCAATAAATGAGAAGTAACGGTATTCTGCCTGCACTAAACAGAAGATCTGAGTTCCCTTATTCTGTTTGTAGAAGCTCCTAATGCATCCAACCTGAAGATTGTGCGGATGGACCGCACAGCTGGCTGTGTGACAGGAGGAGAAGAGGTCTACCTGCTCTGTGACAAGGTCCAGAAAGGTACAGTATGTGACTGGAATGGATTTGTCATCTATGATCCCGAGTGTGATTTATCACCGTTATCATGAAGATAACGTAGTCTGAAGCAACACGTAGTCTGGAGCAACACGTAGTCAACACGTAGTCTGAAGCAACACGTAGTCTGGAGCAACACGTAGTCAACACGTAGTCTGGAGCAACACGTAGTCAACACGTAGTCTGGAGCAACACGTAGTCAACACGTAGTCTGGAGCAACACGTAGTCAACACGTAGTCTGGAGCAACACGTAGTCAACACGTAGTCTAAAGCAACACGTAGTCAACACGTAGTCTAAAGCAACACGTAGTCAACACGTAGTCTGGAGCAACACGTAGTCAACACGTAGTCTGGAGCAACACGTAGTCAACACGTAGTCTGGAGCAACACGTAGTCAACACGTAGTCTGGAGCAACACGTAGTCAACACGTAGTCTGGAGCAACACGTAGTCAACACGTAGTCTGGAGCAACACGTAGTCAACACGTAGTCTGGAGCAACACGTAGTCTAAAGCAACACGTAGTCAACACGTAGTCTGGAGCAACACGTAGTCAACACGTAGTCTGGAGCAACACGTAGTCAACACGTAGTCTAAAGCAACACGTAGTCAACACGTAGTCTGGAGCAACACGTAGTCAACACGTAGTCTGGAGCAACACGTAGTCAACACGTAGTCTGGAGCAACACGTAGTCAACACGTAGTCTGAAGCAACACGTAGTCAACACGTAGTCTAAAGCAACACGTAGTCAACAAGTAGTCTGAAGCAACACGTAGTCTGGAGCAACACGTAGTCAACACGTAGTCTGAAGCAATACGTAGTCTGAAGCAACATGTAGTCAACACGTAGTCTGAAGCAACACGTAGTCAACACGTAGTCTGAAGCAACACGTAGTCTGAAGCAATACGTAGTCCACACATAGTCTGAAGCAACACGTAGTCTGAAGCAACACGCAGTCTGGAGCAACACATAGTCAACACGTAGTCTGAAGCAACACGTAGTCTGAAGCAACATGTAGTCAACACGTAGTCTGAAGCAATACGTAGTCTGAAGCAATACGTAGTCAACATGCAGTCTGAAGCAACATGTAGTCCACACATAGTCTGAAGCAACACGTCGTCTGAAGCAACATGTAGTCTGAAGCATTATCTCTCCGGCTCTTAGTTCTGTGTGACATCGTCAGACTGTTCAAGAAGGAGGTCCTCCGGCCTGCTTTTCCAGGAAGAGGTTTATAGCGGTGTATTGTCCTCTCTCTACCTTTTTTGTTTTAGCCATATTGGCCTGTTGGCAAAACGTCAACAAACCTGCAATGCAAGATCCTCTCTTGGGACAGAAGTTCAAGTCCTTTTTTGGGCTCTGCTGTTTGACCACCAAACAAAAGGCCTAATCTCAAGTCTATTTCTACCTTTTTATTTATTTATTTTATTTAACCTTTATTTAACAAGGCAAGTCGGAACAAATTCTTATTTAAAATGACAGCCTACAAAAAGGCCTCCTGTGAGGACGGGGGCTGGGATAAAATACACATCACGACAAGAGAGACACCACAACACTATATAAAGAGATGCCTAAGACAACAACATAGCATGGCAGCAACACATGAAGACACAGCATGGCAGCAGCACAAAACATGGTACAAACATTATTGGGCACAGACAACAGCACAAAGGGCAAGTACAGTTGAAGTCGGAAGTTTACATACACTTAGGTTGGAGTCATTAAAACTCAGTTTTTCAACCAATCCACAAATTTCTTGTTAACAAACTATAGTTTTGGCAAGTCGGTTAGGACATCTACTTTGTGCATGACACAAGTATTTTTGTTCAACAATTGTTTACGGACAGATTATTTCACTTATAATTCATGGTATCACAATTCCAGTGGGTCAGAAGTTTACATACACTAAATTGACTGCCTTTAAACAGCTTGGAAAATTCCAGAAAATGATGTCATGGCTTTAGAAGCTTCTGATAGGCTATTGACATAATTTGAGTCAATTGGAGGTGTACCTGTGGATGTATTTCAAGGCCTACCTTCAAACTCTGTGCCTTTTTGCTTGACACCATGGGAAAATCAAATGAAATCAGCCAAGACCTCAGAAAAAAAGATGTAGACCTCCACAAGTCTGGTATCTATATCCACAGTAAAACAAGTCCTCTATCGACATAACCTGAAAGGCCTGAAGGTCCCACATTCATCTGTACAAACACCATCGGACCACGCAGCCGTCATACCGCTCTGGAAGGAGAGGCATTCTGTCTCCTAGAGATTAACGTACTTTGGTGCGAAAAGTGTAAATCAATCCCAGAACAACAGCAAAATACCTTGTGAAGATGCTGGAGGAAACAAGTACAAAAGTATCTATATCCACAGTAAAAAAAAACCTATATCGACATAACCTGAAAGGCCACTCAGCAAGGAAGAAGCCACTGCTCCAAAACCGCCATTAAAAAAAACCAGGTTACGGTTTGCAACTGCACATGGGGACAAAGATCGTACTTTTTGGAGAAATGTCCTCTGGTTTGATGAAACAAAAATATAACTGTTTGGTCATAATGACCATCGTTATGTTTGGAGGAAAAGGGGGGATGCTTGCAAGCTGAAGAACACCATCCCAACCGTGAAGCATGGGGGTGGCAGCATCATGTTGTGGGGGTGCTTTGCTGCAGGAGGGACTGGTGCACTTCACAAAATAGATGGCATCATGAGGATGGAAAAGTATGTGGATATATTGACGCAAGACATCAGTCAGGAAGTTAAAGCTTGGTCGCAAATGGGTCTTCCAAATGGATGCTTGACCCCAAGCATACTTCCAAAGTTGTGGCAAAATGACTTAAGGACAACAAGGTATTTGTGGGCAGAACTGAAAAAGCGTGTGTGAGCAAGGAGGCCTACAAACCTGACTCAGTTACACCAGCTCTGTCAGGAAGAATGGGCCAAAATTCACCCAACTTATTGTGGGAAGCTTGTGGAAGGCTACCAAAAACATTTGACCCAAGTTAAACAATTTTAAGGCAATGCTACCAAATACTAATTGAGTGTATGTAAACTTCTGACCCACTGGGAAAGAAGAAAGAAATAAAAGATTAATTAAATCATTCTCTCTACTATTATTCTGACATTTCACAAATAAGGTGGTGATCCTAACTGACCTAAGACAGGGAATCGTTACTTGGATTAAATGTCAGGAATTGTGAACAATGAGTTTAAATGTATTTGGCTACGGTGTATATAAACTTCCAACTTCAACTGCAGGTAGAGGAGTCAATACATCATACGAAGATAATGTTCTATACACTGCTCTTTACAGGAAACCTACTGATCGTAACAGTTTGTTGTGGGCCGATAGTTGTCACCCACTTGCCTTGAAAAACAGTTTGCCCTACAGCCAATTCTGTCGAATCAAAAGAATTAGCAAAAACACTTTGATTTCGACAGAAAGAAAATTCAAGGAGAGGGGCTACAAAAATGGTCAGATTAATGCTGCCATTGAGAAAATTCAAAGCAAAATGAGACATGACCTTTTTCAAGGTCAGTCTCGCAAAAATAAGCATTCTTGCGTTCTAACTACCCGCTATTCAAAGTGCGCTGAACAAATGAAGGGTATCACAAACATTGGCACATTCTAAGATCCGATGACGGTATTGTGTTTTCAGACCCTCCCTTGATTGTATTCTCATTGGGCAGGAATCACAGAGATCAACTGGTAATCTCTGATTTACCACCCCAAGATATCTGCACAACAACCCTGCAATGCAAGATCCTCTTTTGGGACCTCAGTTCGTCTTTTTTTTGTGCTCTGCTGATTGACCTCCAAACAAAGTGCCTCATCTCGAGTCTATTTCTACCTTTTTATTTAACATGGCAAATCAGTTAAGAACAAATCATTTACAATGACAGCCTACCAAAAGGCAAAAGGCCTCCTGTGGGGACAGGGATGGGATTCAAAATATAGGACAAAACACACATCATGACAAGAGAGACAACACGACATAAAGAGAGTCCTAAGACGACAACATAGCATAGCAGCAACACATGATAACACAGCATGGTAGCAACACAACATGGCAGCAGCACATGGTAGCAGCACAAAACAGGGTACAAACGTTGTTGGGCACAGACAACAGCACAAAGGGCGAGTAAGTAGAGACAACAATACACCACGCAAAGCAGCCACAACTGTCAGTAAGAGTGTCTACTCGCTGTATCATGCTTTGCAGAGTCAATCAGTGGTATACTACTCCAGCCCTTCAGGCTTTTGTTTCAGCCCAGTTCTAAGACACTTCAGTCAGACAAAACATACTGAAGATCACGATTTTAGTCGATTCTTTGAAATGGTGTTGGGTTGGAGCCAGCAGCCCTCCCAGGACTTGAGTTTTCTTGTCAAGGACATGTACGGTGCAGCTAAAACATTCCAATAGGATATTCAAATACTTCTGTAGTTATGGGACTGTCAGTAGTGGGTGGCACCACTTTCCTTGTCATCTTGGAAAGATTTTGACGTTTCCTTGTGGTTCCGTGACCGATGACAAGTGAAAGATTCTCATCAACCCTTGAAGGCTTTATGCTGTTTATGTTCTTTTTGAAAATAAGTTGTTTTTTTTCTAGTCATCTTCTGTTATCCTCCAATATCTTTCACGTCACCAGTTTGTTATTTTACTCCTAGTTTGAAAGTGGGGTTGTGACCGTGTACCTTTTCCCCTGTCATTACAGATGACATCCAGGTGCGCTTCTATGAGGATGACGAGACAGGGCTGACATGGGAGGCCTTTGGGGACTTCTCCCCCACTGATGTCCATCGACAGGTCAGTGACACACAATAGTCTGTTTACATGTCCTCCCCTGTAACAGTACTATAACCTAACCACTGGTAAAATCTCCACTCCCTTCCACAGTTTGCCATTGTTTTCAAGACCCCCAAATACAGAGACCTGAACCTCCAGAAGCCCACCTCAGTGTTTGTGCAGCTGAAGCGTAAATCGGACAACGAGACGAGCGAGCCCAAGCCTTTCACCTACCACCCACAGATCATAGGTGAGCCGGTCTGAAACACCCCCAGACCTGGTCCTGAAGACCCCCTGTGCATGCTGGTCTCTATCCCAACCCACTATAGTTTGTGCCATTCTTATGGCACGGGGTTCAAATTGGACATAACCCACTATTCTGTCAACTGTCATGTCAATCTGCTCATCTTGCCCCTGGTCTTCATCCTCAGATAAGGAAGAGGTGCAGAGGAAAAGACAGAAGACCCTGCCTAATTTCCAGGACTACAGCGGCCAAGGTGGAGCAGGGGGCATGTACCGGGGACCAGGGGGAGGAGGCTCCACTACAGGGGGAGGACCCGGCTCAGGGGGAGGAGGTACACCCAAAAATGTTTCTGATGAGTCGTTATTTTTACACAGAAGGAATGTGATTTTAAGGTGAACGAGACAAGCCATGTAAACTTCAAATGGGAAATTTCTCAAAGTTCTTCACACGAGACGAAGTACAAGTTCAAACGCTTTACTGTCTATTTAGGCTAAAAGGAAACCACTTAAAAAGAACAACTTTGTTTTATCTTTTAGGTTACTTCCAGGCCTATTCCACCTACAATAACTACGGCACCGGCTATAGCGCTGGCTTTTCCCCTGGCATGAGTGGTGGCGGGGCGGGCATTAAACATGGTGAGCGTGTTTGTCTGTCTGCAATTCCATTTAAGTTCAGGATAGGAATGAAGCTCAACCATGTTCCCTCGACACAGCTACACAGGGCAGAGCGGAGGACAGTGGTGATGACTGCGACATGGGCGATGACCCGTCCTCTGGGGCAGTGGTGGCGGACCGAGCCCAGTCGGAGGAGGATGCCTCTGCTGGGGAGACAAGTGAGGAGAGAGGGGCTGGTGTGGAACTAGGACCAGGGGACAGGACTGGCGGTGTGCCCAACAGGGAAATTAGTATAGTGTTTAGCCAGAGTGGGCCACTGGACAAGGAAACAGACTACTGTACCTGTCAGTGTAGAACTGTGTGTTTGTGTTGGAGGCCAGGGTAGTTAATGACAGTGGTTTTGTGTCCAGAATGCATGCTGGAGGCTAGGCTGGTGGATGTGGCTGAGAGGCAGGCTGAAGCCCTCTTCCATTACGCCGTCACTGGTGACGTCCACTACCTGCTGGCTCCACAGCGCCACCTCATGACGGCTCAGGACGAGAACGGCGACACGTACGTCCCCCCAACCTATCACTTCAGACCTAATCATAACATAAACATAACTCCGACTTTCACTGCATTTGGCTAACTTTTTGAACTGCATTGATTTGCTTCCATCTTGTGTCCATCAGCATTCAGCTTTGCATTGATGCCAATGGGAAATATAAAATAACCGTGATATGGCATAGTTTCTCCAGTAGCACATGCCAATCTGGACTTGTCCTCTGTTTCTCCAGTGGTCTCCATCTAGGGGTGATCCACAGCCAGACAGACGCAGTCAGGAGTCTAGCCCAGGTGCTCTCTGCCCTGCCTGGAGAGGAGGTTCTCAACATGAGGAATGACCTCTACCAGGTAACAAACACGTACACTAACAAGCCTTGTGTTTCTGTGGTGATCTTAGTCTGTCTGTGACAGAGCAGGCAGTAATATCCTATATTTGTGTCCCTCTATCCCAGACTCCTTTGCACCTCGCGGTGATAACCCAGCAAAAGGAGGCGGCCGAGGCCCTCGTATTGGCTGGGGCTGATGTCACTCTGTCTGATCGCCACGGAAACACAGCTCTACACCTGGCCACTCAGCAGAAGGAGGGAGGGATGGTGGGATTTCTACTAAGACACAGAGAGGTGGTGGAACTAGTGGACCTCCCCAACACAGCAGGTACAACACACTCCTATACACACAGACACATGCATAGTAGAATGTGAAGAGTAAACTAGAGCATGACAGTGCTTTTGTCCTCCAGGATTTTGCTCCCTCCACCTGGCTGTGCTGGCCAATAGCCTATGTTCCCTCAGGGACCTCTTGGTGAGCGGGGGCAATGTGGAGGGCCAGGAGAGGAGCTGCGGCCGCACGGCACTCCACTTGGCCACTGAGCTGGACAACGTCTCCTTGGCAGGCTGCCTGCTACTGGAGGTATGTACCGTAGAAGCCTTGCCTTCCACCCTGCATCTTTCTACTGGCTGGCATCTTGAGGCTAAGCAGAGTTGGGCCTGGTCAATACCTGGAAGGGAGAGCCAGAGTGTATTTAGTAAGGTGAAACTAGAACGTAACAAACTAGCACATCTCAAGTAGCCCTTTCCTTGTGACGATGGATGCAGTGGTGATTTTAGCATGCACATCTTGGTGGGGCAAACTAAATGTAAAAATAATAATTACGCGTGCCAGCAAAGCCGCTACACTAAACAATACATTAATTGCGCTATAATGGTGTCAAACGGTTCCCACAAACTGTTAGGGCCTACATAAAGCTGTCCTGACACCTTACACCTGGTTATCAGCGGAGCCTTGTCTGGCAGCGAAACAGTTCATTCAGCCTCATTTACTGGCTTTTTAAAAAACATAGCTGATATGGCTGACTTGTTTAAACGAATGTAGTTTCTACTGACAATTGAGATGTACAAACTATGGCATAAGGGAACGACGAGCGGATAAGAGGCCAGCCGTAATTTCGATTTAAGACATTAATGAGCAAGTAGTCGATATAACTATTTGTTCAGCACTTTAGAAATGTACAGCAATAGAATTCAGGACATGAGCCGTTCTTACAGTATTCTCCCTGTACACCAAGTCAGAACCGTAGGATAGATAACGGGAGCATAAAAGCAACGAAAGCTCTTACAATATTCGATGATTACATTTCTCTAAAACAGGCTATAGGCTAATTAAGAGGGGGAAAAGGGACCAAATTATTAGCGTGAGCCACATGGAGGTATAGATGATTACTTTCTTAGCTACAGTATACATATCTCCCTGGCATATTACATCATTTATGCAGCAGCATACAATACATATTTGGACTCACCTTCCAAACCACTCACTGTTGAATTTGCGATTTCCAACTTGTTGTGTAATGTTTGTGCAATGTCCGATGAGCACCGATATGTTCTATCTAGAATTTCTCTTCATTATTTATCATCAAGTGACAAGGATTGAAAAGGATTTGCCAGTAGATTGTCGACTTGATTCATGATGATGACTGCTAGGTAAGCTCTTGAAAGTATGATGTTGACATGATCAGGTCCAATCAGAGCCACTGTACATATAACATGATTTGACGTCATTTTATCTGTGGCCAATGACCTTGAGCCTTCATGGATGGGCACTTCTCATGTCAGAATGACGGGTCGCCACTGGGTGTAAGATGTGTGTTGACAGTATTCTCTCCCTCCGCAGGGGAATGCTGATGTAGACTGCTGCACCTACAACGGCTCCAGCCCTCTCCACATAGCAGCAGGCCGGGGCTCTGTCAAACTGACCGCTCTCCTAATGGCTGCAGGTATGACTGAGTTTCTTCAACTGTCCCCTTTTGTGAAAATGGCTTAGTTTGATGTCTTTGTTTTCTCTGTAACTGCTCTTTGGTAATATAGTCCTAGCTCAAAGGCAGACATGACTTGATCAATCTTTTCATGTCTAGGTGCCAATCCTCACAAAGAGAACTTTGAGCCCCTGTTCTTCAGAGAGGATGACTGCTGTGTGGGTGAGGAAGAGGATCAGGATGAAGGCTACATCCCAGGGATGACTCCTCTTAACATGGCTGCCACTCCTGAGGTGGGTTTCTGGAAGTCATTTTCCTCCATGTTCTGCTATCGTCTTGCACGTAATCTCACTCAACTGACTAATATTGCTACAGTCCTTTCTCACACCTTTACATGTTTACTCCAAAGATAACATGCATGTCATTTTATGACGACGAAACTACTGACGTGAATTCACGAGCTGAAAGAACATTTCATTTTTATCTATTTGAATGTTCGCTAAATATTCTCTCTCTTCCTTGTACTTCTAGGTGTTGGAAATTCTGAATGGCAAAGAGTACAAGCCAGAGACCACCATCCCAGTCTTCATCCCCCCTCAAGGTTGGCTCCTGCACTTCAGTTTAAACAACCCCCTTCATTGTAATCTCTAAGCCATAGGGATATACTGCTGTCTCATCTTGGTTCTTGTCCATTGTGGAGTACAGCTAACGGTGTCATGTTTCTGTAGGTGACATGCGGAGCCTCGGCTCAGACACAAAGCGGGCATTATGCCAGGCCCTTGAGTGCCAGGGGGGGAGCTGGGAGAGCCTGGCAAACACGCTGGGGCTGGGCATCCTCAACAGCGCCTTCAGACTCAGCCCCTCCCCCGCCAGCACACTGCTGGACAGCTACGAGGTACACACACACTATCCCAACCTAAGAAAGCCGATGTTTCTCTGGAAACTTACTCCTCCTTTTCTCTGGTGTTGTGCCAGGACACATTCATCTACATTCAGACAGACATGAGGGGGAAACATAGGCATTGTAAGATTATACATTTAACATTGATAGCTTTTTTTTTTTTGCTCAGATTTCTCCCACCTTGAATTCAAGTCAGCACAGAAAATGAATTCATATGTTCTCGTTGAAACTTGGGGATTTTTTCAACACTTCTGTTTAATTTGGACTCAATAGTTGGTCGATAAGTAACACTTCTATGCCCCTGTCTGTAGGTGTCCGGGGGAATGGTCATGGACCTTTTGGAGGGACTCAGGATGGTGGAGAACTCCACCGCGTTGACAGTACTGCAGGGGGCACTGTGTGAAACGGAGCAGGCTCCTCTAGCTCCCCGAAGCACCACAGAGCTCTTAGGTAAGCTCAATGTACTATATATATATATATATATACTAGCATACCTTATAAGATTTAAATAGAATCATCTGGCATATGTCACCTGCCCTTAACCCCCTCCCCCACTTGTCTCTCAGGACGTGTCCAGGATCTGAAGCTGGACGGACAGGAGGACAGTGGCGTGTGTGACAGTGGGGTGGAGCTCTCCACAGCGTGACTGCCAGATTGGTTAATCACACATCAGGGCCCTGACCTTGTCAGGATTTCATGAGCCTTCTACTTCCTATAAGCAGGCTACAGACAATTTCTCTCTGAAAGGGACACTCTAGCAAGCTCGTCTCCTCACACATCATGCTAAATATCCTTACTTTTAATGTTTTGAAAGTGGCTTTGTATATGTAAACATGGTATGCATGTTATGTTTGCATAATGACATTTCAGGAAACCTGAATGTAATCTATTTGAATCTTGTTTGAATTAACATCATGAATGTGTTTTATTCAGGGGAAAACTCAGTGTTTTGGTATAAATGTGGAAAATACTTTTTTAATCATTTGTAATTTTAAGAGATTATTAGATTCAAAATGATATGATCAGAAATGTTCTCCCCACACTACAGTTCATTTGGAGCATGGCGGTCAAAAATGCAGCCGATTCAAATAACCAAGTGTGGCACTCTGGACCGTGGCAAAGCCCGAGAGAAATAAATTCCAACACCCCCTGATTTACAAGGCGTAAGCCACTTTGGAAAAAAAGTGTCTGATAAATGATATTAAATGAAAATGGCCTCTATATACAGCAGTCGTTGCCAAAAGGATAGATAGCCCGTTATATATCCCCCACTCATAAAGTGACCCCGTAGCTGTGGAAATATCACATGGATAGATTGGTTACTGTTGAGTGGTTTGTATTGAAACCAAGCAACCACTAATACATGCTCTTGTATCATGTACAACAAAGTCCAATTAAATTTCCTATGGAAGTGGTGCTACCAGTGATTTGTACGTATGATAATGGTTTATTGTAATAATCATGAAGCCTGTTGAAGCACAATCCTCAGCCTTGACTACAGTACAGAAACCACTTTTGAATAGCCTTGAGTTCATTCCTGTGTAGACAAGCTTTCCATCGTACCCCTTGACGTCTGTATGAAGTAGGGTCTAAACTCACTTTTGAAAGCCATTTGTTTATAGTAATATTTACTTTTGTTATCAAGTTCTGCTTCAAGACCACGGTGAAGACATGTTGGAGAATGAGTGGTGCTTTATTTTCTTCATTGTTCTTTCCCATTTTGAAATTAAGTACTCAGTGAGTCATTTGGTATTCATAAACCCTCTTTATGTTATCGACATCAGATGGACATTGAAATATTTGTTTCAACCAAGTTTGAAGCTGTTCCAACATTTTCCTGACAACACTGGCATTTTGAGATCAATCCTAAACCAGAGGTTTAATAGGCAAGCACTGCTTCACTTTGTGTGGAGCTTCAATATTTATACCTGTACCCTGTGAACCTTTTGTATAGTCAAAGGGTTCTATTAATGGGTTCTATTGTAACACTTTTTAAATAAAATTGTTAATTGTGTGCATGTCTTTTCCCCATATTCTAGCAGCTTCTTAGTGGTGGACAAAGGCCCGTCCATACATATTCACGCACTTGCACAACAAGTTGGGGGAAGATGGCAAGTATCTGACCATAGAATTAGAATACTAGAATGGATATTAATCTTATGACAGTCTGAAGGTCAGCCATTGTTTGCCAGTGCTGTGATAAACTCTTAAGATATGCATTTTATCTCCACTATGTTCTGATAGCTAGCCACAGTTTGAGGAATGATACCATACATTTTTCATATTCACTTCCAACATTCCATTCAAACAATGCAGTTAATCCACAGCCTGGCTCAAATCAGTTGATGGGGCTTTTTAGACAAGTTGAATATGCAACAAGTACTAATATTGCATCATAGTAGCATTTGAAGCTTTCCAAGAAAACAAACGTAAGACATTGAGGATCAGTTTACATTGAGGCTATTTATAGAGAAAGAAAAAACCTGTATACAGTCGTGGGCAAAAGTTTTGAGAATGACACAAATATTAATTCAGTCTGCTGCCTCAGTTTGTATGATGGCAATTTGCATATACTCCAGAATGTTATGAAGAGTGATCAAATGAATTCCAAAGTCCCTCTGCCATGCAAAAGAACTGTACCAAAAAAAAAAAAAAAAAAAAACATTTCCACTGCATTTCAGCCCTGCCACAAAAGGACCAGCTGACATGTCAGTGATTCTCTCGTTAACACAAGTGTGAGTGTTGACGAGGACAAGGCTGGAGATCACTCTGTCATGCTGATTGAGTTCGAATAACAGACTGGAAGCTTCAAAAGGAGGGTGGTGCTTGGAATCGTTGTTCTTCCTCTGTCAACCATGGTTACATGCAAGGAAACATGTGCCGTCATCGTTGTTTGTCACAAAAAGGGCTTCACAGGCAAGGATATTGCACCTAAATCAACCATTTATCGGATCCTCAAATACTTCAAGGAGAGCGGGTTCAATTGTTGTGAAGGCAGCTTCAGGGCGCCCAAGAAAGTCCAGCAAGTGCCAGGACCGTCTCCTAAAGTTGATTCAGCTGCGGGATCTGGGCACCACCAGTACAGAGCATGCTCAGGAATGGCAAGCAGGCAGGTGTGACTGCATCTGCACAGTGAGGCAAAGACTTTGAGGATGGCCTGGTGTCAAGAAGGGCAGCAAAGAAGCCACTTATCTCCAGGAAAAACATCAGGGACAGACTGATATTCTGAAAAAGGTACAGGGATTGTACAAGAGAGCAACTTCTCACAACCATCCAGGAACAGTTTGGTAATGAACAATACCTTTTCCAGCATGATGGAGCACCTTGCCATAAGGCAAAAGTGATAACTAAGTGGCTTGGGGAAACAAAACATCAATATTTTGGGTCCAGGAAACTCCCCAGACCTTAATCCCATTGAGAATTTGTGGTCAATCCTCAAGAGGCGGGTGGACAAAGAAAAACCAACCAATTCTGACAAACTCCAAGCATTGGTTATGCAAGACTGGGCTGCCATCAGTCAGGATGTGGCCCAGAAGTTAATGGGCAGATTGCAGAGGTCTTGCATAAGAAGGGTTAACACTGCACATAGACTCTTTGCATCAACTTCATGTAATTGTCAATAAAATCCTTTGACACTTGTAATTATACTTCAGTATTTCATACTAACATCTGACAAAAATATCTAGACACTGAAGCAGCAAACTTTGTGGAAATTAATATTTGTCATTCAACTTTTGGCCACAACTGTACACTGTATAATAGGACAATATTTTATACAGAAAAATAAACATGCAACAATTAAGATTTTGCAGAGTTCGTCAAGGAAAATCAATTTAAACAAATTCATTAGGCCCTAATCTATGGATTGGCCTGGGAGGCCCACCCAATCAGGATATTCCCCACAAAATTAGAATTACTGTTTGGCATCCCCTCCATCCGGACATGAAGGTCCTGGCGTGGTTACTTACGCGGTTGTGAGGTCGGTTGGACGTACTGCCAAATTCTCTAAAATGACATTGGAGGCAGCTTATGGTAGAGAAGTGGACATTCATGCTCCTTCAAAACGTGAGACGTCTGTGGCATTGCGTTGTTTGACTAAGCTGCACATTTCAGTGGCATTTTGTCCCCGGCACAAGGTGCACCTGTGTAATGACCATGCTGTTTAATCAGTTTCTTGATATGCCACACCTGTCAGGTGGATGGATTGTCTTGGCAAAGGAGAAACACTCACTAACAGGGATGTTAAATTTGTGTACAAAATTTGAGAAATATGATTTTGGTACGTATGGAACATTCCTGGGAAACATGGAACCAACAATTTACATGAAGGTTATGTGTATTCAGTATAATAGGGTATGTAAGTCGCTCTGGATAGGTCTGCTAAATGACCAAACTGTAAATAAACATTTACAGATTCAAAATGCAGGCATTCAGCATCCAGAGAACAGCATCCAGGTGCATCTCAATACTGATGTGGACTTGCTCTGACCAGTCCAAGTCTTCAAAGATTTGCTTAAATGGAGGTAAGGAGTCTAGGAAAAGACATGGCTACGATTACATCTGAAAGGCCATAGCTGCTCTAGTCATGGGGGGGCATATAAATAGCCCCACAGTTGTTGAGGGGTTCTCAGCAGCATATCATTTTCTACTTGTAGTCCAACCAGAACAGACTAACAACAACAGTCCCAATGCATCTCCATGTTCATACATGTAAAAAGTAGTTATGTTACAAAACACACCAGAATACCAGAGGGTTATTTGTTCAACTTTATTGAGAAAAAAAATAAAAGTAACCATTAAATAGCAGAGCTATTAGTTGATCGATCAGCCATAGAGCTTTGAATAACGTATTCAGTGCAAAAGCGAGAACAGTGTTGTGGATGATGGATTAACTAATGGCTCCCGTTCTAAAAACAAAAGGAAAAGGATTAACAAAAAAGGTGAAACTTTAAAAAGTGGACACGTTTGCTCTCAACTCTTTTCATTCTCAGCAGCACATAAACCAATTATTTATCTTATCAACATGCATAAAATGTTTGTCCTTATTTACTGCAGATATAGCTAACTTCAGCAATTCTCCATTCAAACAGTTAAGAGTAAGTGTATAATATTCACAGACCTCAGTTCTCTAACGATATTGGCAAATCTTACAAAAAATGTGATTGCACCATGTTGATCCTCTCAATACAGAAATTGTGGCATTTGGAGAATCCTTATTCCTTTTAGTTGGCACTTTCTGCGCAAACTTAGAGAAATCAAGAGCTCTTCACAAAGTGGCTGTGGTTGGCTTTATACAGATACATGCTCCAATGAGAGTTCTGATCAATTAGCATGTTTTGGAAAGAAGGGGGCCATGGAGACATTTTTCCTTGTTAAGAGCATGGGCGAAAAATATCATTACTGTTATTGGCTGATGGTAAGGGATTGCGGCCGAATGGGCAAAATAATTACAGTAATTGAAAGTTTATTCCATCTATAATGCAAGTTGTTACGACCGTGACAGATTATCACATGGCATACTTCTGAGTCCATTCCCGGGCTATTCTGTTGTACCTGTGGAGATAGAACAAATCAGCAAAAAGAAAATAGACTGTCATTACACAATAGACAAGGGGTGTGAAGATCAAGAACGCCATGCATTACAACACAGCAACAGGTTGCCAACTACCCAAGTTGAACTTGAGATCTACGATGTTCACACACAAAATCCCCCATAGTCCCACCAAAATGGCATATAAACAGTCCCAGACAGTGGAAATACCGTCAGAACCAAGCCCAAATCTACCGAAGCAAAGGCAGATTTATTTAGAGCGGCCAAATATGTCTGCCTAGAGTTAGTTGAAGTGCTGTCAATAATATCACTGTCACAACCAATGACTGTATATATCAACTGTATAAAGGCAGCGGTGGTCCCGGCCCATCCACTGAAGAGCCAGGACCACCCAATCATATTGAGCAACAAAAAAATATATATACACTGAACAAAAAATAAAATGCAACATGTAAAGTGTTGGTCCCATTTTTTCATGAGTTGACAAATTCACATAAATTTTCCTTACGCACAAAAGGTTCTCTAAAATGTTGTGCACAAATTTGTTTACATCCCTGTTAAGTGAGCATTTTCCTCCTTTGCCAAGATAATTCATCCACCTGACAGGTGTGGCATATCAAGAAGCTAATTAAACAGCATGGCCATTACACAGGTGCACGTTGTGCTGGGGACAATAAAAAGGCCACTAAAATGTGCAGTTGTCACACACAAGACAATGCCACAGATGTCTCAAGTTGGAGGGAGTGTGCAATTGGCATGTTGACTGCAGGAATGTCCAACAGAGCTGTTGCCAGATAATTGAATGTTCATTTCTCAACCATAAGCTACCTCCAACGTTGTTTTAGAGAATTTGGCAGTACATCCAACCGGCCTCACAACCACATGTAAGCGCACCAGCCCAAGACCTCCACATCTGGCTTCTTAACCTGCGGAAGCGTCTGAGGTGGGGGGTGCTCAGGAGTATTTCTGTCTGTATTAAAGCCCATGTGGGGAAAAACTCATTCTGATTGGCTGGCTCCCCAGTGGAGGGACCTGGCTCCCAAGTGGGTGGGCCTATGCCCTCCCAGGCACACTAATGGCTGCGCTATTGCCCAGTCATGTGAAATCCATAGATTAGGGCCTAATTTATTTATTTCAATTGCTAGATTTTTTTTCTACAAACCCAAACTCTGTAAAATCTCTTTTTTTTTCCTTCTTAGGGGTGGATTAGCTTAATATTGCGGAACGATTGTTGCTTCCAGCAATGTAATTGTCTGTATCATTTCCTATCCCCCATATCTTTTTTTTGGTGTGTGTGTATATATATTATATATATATATATATATAAATATATAAATATATATATATATATATAAATATATATATATATAAATATATATATATATAAATATATATATATATTTATATATCTATTTTACAATAGTTATTTTGTTTGTTTTTAGTCCTTCCTCTATTTCTGATGTCCATCCAGTTTGATTTCTATTTGTAACTGTGCTATTTCACAACATTTCTGAACCTATATACATTTTACAGACCCTGTATGTTTTACATTTGTTATCTTGTTGTTATTAGTCCCACCCTTCAGCTCCATTCAACTCCTCCCATCACCATCCATTTTGGATTTCTCTTTGCCATATAGTTTTCAACTGTGCTGTTTCACAACAGCACTGAACCTTTCTATTCTCATAACTTCTACAGATTGTAAATTAAAATAAACATTTTTGCTAAATTAATGATTATATTATTGATCGATTTGACTATGGCTTTTCAAATCACCCAGTGTTGCCATCTGCAGCATTAGTTCTAGGTAAATTAGTTCAGTCAAAACTGTTCGCTGCTCTGGCTCCCCAATGGTGGAACACACTCCCTCACGACGCCAGGACAGCGGAGTCAATCACCACCTTCCGGAGACACCTGAAACCCCACCTCTTTAAGGAATACCTAGGATAGGATAAAGTAATCCCCCCCCCCTTAAAAGATTTAGATGCACTATTGTAAAGTGGCTGTTCCACTGGATGTCATAAGGTGAATGCACCAATTTGTAAGTCGCTCTGGATAAGAGCGTCTGCTAAATGACTTAAATGTATGTAATGTAAATGTAAATGTTGCAATTCTTCAGCCATTCCTGGACCTGTAACTAAAATCAAGCTACATATGGACAGTATCAAAATAAATTATCTAAATGACTGCCTCACAGCAAAATCTGCAGAGCTGGGAAGAATGTATCCCGCAAGAATTTTGTACAGTAATTTAAATTGAAAAATTCTACGTTTTGAATCCGGTGTTTTGCGTATCAATTCATAAACCCTTTGCAATGTATTTGGCACAGCTGTTAATCTTTTGGTCCTTAAATTGGTATATGTTTGTATTTATCACACTTTTCTTTAACCATTTATGTTCTTTAATGCAGGGCCGCCAGACAAGTTCCTTACTTTTTTCCCCTTCCACTTGCCTCTTCCATTTTTGTGGTAATGCTGCAATAAATTGGTTGTAATTTTGGGTAGAGCAGACATTCCCATGTCTGTGTTAGCTGCATATGTGTGACAACTCCACCAGTCCTATTTATGATTTCATTCACTAAAATTATACCTTTAAAACCTTTCATCGAAAAATGTTTGTTTTTTTAGCAATTAGTATATTTGAGTTTAACCACAATATTTGTTCTGTCTTTTCAGGTGGATTAACTGAAATTGCAACCAACTTTCTAAAGCTTGTTTTAAAATATGACGATATTTGGGAAATTTTGATTTCAAATAACCGAAAGTGAGCAGTTGTATAATGTATTCTTGAAGATGGGGTGAGACATTCCTACCAATTTACGAAATAACCAGTTTGGATTGAAGTATAACTTTTGTATGACTGATGCCTTTAGTGACGTCTAATGCTTTAATATTTAATCATTTTTGCCCTCCTAATTCATATTAGTTATATAAAATAGGCTTGTCATTCCAAATAAAATTGAATCTTTTTTGTTCATAATTTAATAATAATAATTTAAAAAGCAGGTCACTAGGTGTAGGCAAAACCATAAGGGGCGGCAGCGTAGCCTAGTGGTTAGAGTGTTGGACTAGTAACCGTAAGGTTGCGAGTTCAAACCCCCGAGCTGACAAGGTACAAATCTGTCGTTCTGCCCCTGAACACTGTTCCCAGGCAGTCATTGAAAATAAGAATATGTTCTTAACTGACTTACCTGGTTAAATAAAGGTAAAATAAATCAAATAAAATAAGCAAATAGGTAGTGTGATATGACTAAAGAGTTAATCAGGGTGATTTTTCCACAAATAGACAGGCATTTTCCTTTCCATGGTCGCAAACATTTATTGGAGTGAGAATTTTTTCTTTTGGGATATGTATACTGAGTATGTCCACATCCCCGTTAGACCATTTTATTGGTAAACTACACAGTAATGTAAAATGTAATTTCTTTAGTGATCCCATGCATAATATAGAACATATAATTAGGTTTTAATCCAGAGAGGTTAGCAAAACTCAGTAGAATCTTTGCATGTTGAGTTTATATTTTTGTTCAGTGTATATACACGCAGTGTACAAAACATTAAGAACACCTGCTCTTTACATGACAGACTGACCAGGTGAAAGCCATTATCCCTTATTGCTGTCACTTGTTAAAGCCACTTCAAAACAGTATAGATGAAGGGGAGGAGACTTGTAAAATGATTTTTAAGCCTTGAGACATGGATTGTGTGTGTGCAATTCAGAGGGTGATAGTAGGTGCCAGGTGCAACAGTTTGTGTCAATAACTGCAACGCTGTTGGGTTTTCCCACACAACAGTTTCCAGTGTGTATCAAGAATGGTCCACCACCCAAAGGACATCCAGCCAACTTGACAACTGCATTGGAGTCAACATGGGTCAGCATCCCTGTGGAAAGCTTTGGACACCTTGTCGAGTCCATGCCCTGACATATCGAAGGCAAGGGGGGGGGGTGCAACTCAATATTAGGTAGATGTTCCTAATGTTTGGTATACATCTCAGACACTACCAATCAAAAGTTTGGACACATACTCATTCAAGGGTTTTTCTTTATTTTTCCTATTTCTACATTGGAGAATAATAGTGAAGACATCAAAACTATGAAATAACATATGGAATCATGGAGTAACCAAAAAAAAAAAAAGGGTTAAAACAAATCAAAATACATTTTACACTTGAGATTCTTCAAAGTAGCCACCCTTTGCCTTGACTGCTTTGCACACTCTTGGCATTATCTCAACCAGCTTCATGAGGAATGCTTTTCTAACAGTCTTGAAGTAGTTCCCACATTTGCTGAGCACTTGTTGGCTGCTTTTCCTTCACTCTGCGGTTCAACTCATCCCAAACCATCTCAATTGGGTTGAGGTCGGGTGACTGTGGAGGCCAGGTCATCTGATCCAGCACTCAATCACTCTTCTTCTTGGTCAAATAGCCCTTACACAGCCTGGAGGTGTGTTTTGGGTCACAGAACGCTGTGGTAGCCATGCTGGTTAAGTGTATCTTGGGCCCTCCCGAGTGGTGCAGTGGTCCAAGGCACTGCATCGCAGTTGCTAGCTGTGCCACTAGAGATCCTGGTTCGAGTCAAGGCTCTGTCACAGCCGGCTGCGACCGGGAGACCCATGGGGCGACGCACAATTGGCCCAGCGTCGTCCGGGTTAGGGGAGGGGTTGGCCAACAGAGATGTCCTTGTCCCATCGCGCTCAAGCGACTCCTGTGGCGGGCCGGGTGCATGCACGCTGACATGGTCACCAGTTGTACGGCGTTTCTTCCGACACGTTGGTCTGGCTGGCTTCCAGATTAAGCAGGCATTGTGTCAAGAAGCAGTGCGGTTTGGTTCGGTTGTGTTTTGGAGGACGCATGGCTCTCGACCTTCGCCTCTCCCAAGACTATATGGGAGTTGCATAGATGAGACAATTGGACACCACGAAATTGGGGAGAAACAGGGGTAAAAGTTTAAAAAATAAATTTTTAAAAGTGTCTTGAATTCTAAATAAATCACTGAGAGTGTCACCAGCAAAGCACCATCACACCTCCTCCATGCTTCATGGTGGGAACCACACACAGACAGCGGTTGGGACCAAAAATCTCAAATTTGGTCTCATTAGACCAAAGGACAGACAGTCATTTCTCTTTGCTTGTTTGAGCTGTTCTTGCCATAATACAGACTTGGACTTTTACCAAATAGGGCAATCCTCTGTATACCACCCCTACCTTGTCACAACACAACTGATTGGCTCAAACGCATTAAGGAAGGAATACCTAGGAAAGGATAAGTAATCCTTCTCACCCCCCTAAAAGATTTAGATGCACTATTGTAAAGTGGCTGTTCCACTGGATGTCATAAGGTGAATGCACCAATTTGTAAGTCGCTCTGGATAAGAGCGTCTGCTAAATGACTTAAATGTAAATGTAAATTCCACAAATTAACATTTAACAAGGCACACGTGTTAATTGAAATGCATTCCAGGTGACTACCTCATGAAGCTGGTTGAGAGAATGCAGATTGAGAATGCCGATTGTGCAAAGCTGTCATCAAGGGTGGCTACTTTGAAGAATCTCAAATATATGTTTAACACTTTTTTGGTTATTACATGATTCCATATGTGTTGTTTTCATTTTGATGTCTAAACAATTATTCTACAATATAGAAAATAGTAAAGAATAAAGAAGAACGCTTGAATGAGTAGGTGTCCAAACTTTTGACTGGTACTGTGTATATTTTTTTAATGCTCTCTACTTGTTAGTGTTCCAAACAGGACATTTGTCTTCTTACCTAAACATGCAAACACCATCAGATAGAATTCATAGCAAGCAATGCACTGGAATGACATTCAGATGAACTGGAATGACATTTAACTGAAAGCCACACCACTAATAAGCCAAGAATATGACTGCATTGAGGCAGAAACCACTGTGCTTCTATGGCTATATGCACCATGCCACTGCTTACTTCATTAGCAAACAAGACAGCTCATAATCCAGTGCCTTTATCACAGTCACACTTATACTTTAACTTTAATTAGCTTTCAAATGCTAAATTCTTTCAACCTCATGGCAAAATGTGTAGAATAGCATGAGATTAGCTATAAAATGGCACAGTTTCCTCTCTACCCAATGACAAAATGTGTAGAATTGCAGGAAGTTAGACATTGTGTTTTTTGGGGCCCACTCACATTTCTGCAGGCCCACCCACAAAAAAATGTCTGGCCAAAGCTATTGATCGCATGACACCACGCATTCCCGCATTTGAAGTCAAATAAATCAGTTGCGATGGCGTCTCATGTCAGAGATTTATGTAGACAGAACATGCAGTTTGAGCAACACCGGGAAGTGACGTTGCAGGCTAGCTCAGTGCTGCCCCCTCTCATTGAGTATCTCAAATTGAAGGCCGACCGGGGTACTGCAGGCTGCCATGAGCTATAAAATTATCCTCATAACCTGTGTACGATTTTAAAATAATCAGGAAATACACCTGGTGTAGTAAAATTAATTATTGGTGCCATGATTGTCATCAAAAATTATATTTTTATTTACACAAAGATTGTCATTTTCCACTTCACTATAACCACAAACAGGGGGGGGGTCTTGTTTTCTGCAAACAATGCCTGCAGTACCACGGTCGGCCTTGAACTTCGTGGCTTCAATGAGAAGGGAGAGGAGTCCTTCTCCCCTGGTCACAACCCATAAAGCTCCACCACAGACACACACACGGTCCACTCCCTTCACAATGCAGGGCAGTCTTACCCTAAAGCATAGCGTACTTGTCTGTCCATTCTCTCGCTAGTCTATTATACCTGATATGGAAGGAAAGGTCCTATATTATAAAGATATGACATTATAGGAATTAACTATCATTTAGCACCTATCTCGTTCAAGTCTCGGATCAAAAAGTGGCATAATATAATAATAACTATTAGAGTATGCAGTTCATGAACAAAATGTAGGACAAAGCTGGGTCTACAGTATACTTACTTTTCAGTATCTGTTTTGTAGATACGGGCGATTTCTGGCACTAACGGGTCGTCAGGGTTGGGGTCACATAAGAGAGAACAAATGGACAAAAGTACTGAAAAGGAGATTAGAAACAAGTATTAGAAGTGGATCTTAGGCATTTGAATTGAAATGAAGTCAAGGTAAAAAATGTGTATCAAAAGCATGAAAAACAACAAACATCCTACCTTTAGAGATAGTTAATGCTGGAGACCACTGTGATCTCAAAATATCCAGGCAGATGCTGCCGTTACTGTTAATATTTGGGTGATAAATTCTTGTGGTGAATGCTAGCTGCAATGAAAAGGTTGGAGCAGCAATCAAACGCATGATTACATAAGATCAACGGAAACCATACTTCCTCAATCGTCTACATGCATCAAGAAAACTATTAATTGTAATAGAACAGAGGAAGAGGAGAGAAAATAATTACCTTAGGTGGTTTGAAGGGGTAGTCTGTGGGGAAATGAATGGTCAGGAAAAAAACGCCACCTTGGTATGGACTGTCATTCTGAAAAGAAACAAAAATGTCAACGACACACTGACCAGCCAAAACTAATGCAACTTCAATGAGCAAACACTTTATAAATTATACTTACAGGCCCCATAATTGTAGCTTGCCAATGAAACACTGGAAAACAAGAAAGTATATACAGTTAGAAACATGTTTCAATGTTAAGAATGTTCGCTCAAATAAAAGTGCTTAGGTTTGGCCTTACTGTCATCTCCAACAGGGCCAGCGGAACACTGTGCAGGAGGGTCCCTGGCCAGGTCGTTCAGCTCCTGAAAGAGGGACCAAACCAGGACACCATCAGTCCCACTATTCCCCTACCAACATGGTTATTGAGTTTCTCATCCCTTCAACTCCACCTATTTAGCTGATCCAGCATAATGGCTGTGGTTGCAAACACATGTGCATTGGTGATTATTTTATAGGACAACTGGAAACAGCAAACTCCATGATACTGCTACTGCACAGACCTCACAGTTGTATTTCGAAGGGCATTTACATTGTATTTACATTGCTGCCGTTGCAAAGAGCACTGCACAGTAAGTATTTCTAAAGGTTAATTAGGGACGGAGGAAAAGAGGAAACAATTTTCATAATGACAATGCACAATGACTTGTCTTGGCCCTAGTGAAAGTGGGCAGTGACTTAACAGGTTTCTTGTATTGCAGTGGTAGAGAATATGGTCTCTTGCAGAGCCCCCTGCCAGAGCAAACACTTCAGGAAACCAGATTAGGTAAGAACTTCTTTGGCCAATAAATAAAATTATATTTGTCATGTGCTTCGTAAACAACAGGTGTAACCTAGTGATGTCACAATACCACGGGGTTAAACATTCTGAGTAGCCTAGAGTTCTGTTCGCCCAGTCACATTTTCTAAATGTTCTGCGCATGTGCTTCGCAAAAACCTGTCACTGAAATTCACCTTCTACTCAATACAACTAACTGAATTTCATTTCACACTGTTCAGTGTATAATAGAGTACTGCATAGAATTTCTGATTTGCAAAAGCCTACCTGTGATTTGGCTGGAGGAATAGGAGGAAGGAATATACATGTATAATGATCTGCAAGTCATTGTGGCAGTAAGGGAAAACACTGCATTAAACTTTTACTCAGTTAACACACACAAACACACAGCTCCCAACTTATAACTTCAGGCACCATATAACATTTAAGAATCACCAGAAATATAATTTAAATAGATTTTAAGCTTACATTGAAGCACATCTCATGAGTAGCAGACCCTTTTCCTTTCTTCCTGTGCCAATCAAATTTTCCTAGACCTACTGTCAAGGCCAAGAAACTCCTGGCAGATTAACTTAAACTGGATCCTAAACGCATCGAGATGGAGGATGCATATGAATGGAACTTTCATCCCCGATGGACAGCCCAGATCTATAGTGGTGAAACTGCTCAGGTTCAAAGACAAGGAGGAGATTCTCAGGTGAGCCATGTGCCTGAAGGGAACCAAAATCTTCATCAATGAAGACTTCTCCGAAAAGGTACACCTCAAAAGAAAGGAACTGCAGCCACGACTAATTGAAGAACAAAAAAAAGGCAACATCGCATACCTGAAGTATGATCAGCTGGTCATTCACCCCCCATCTCGTAGGCCTATGGTAAGTCACTCAGCTATATTACACTGATTTGACACAAACGCATTCACACCAACAGATACACATATTTTCTGTACTTTGTTCATGTGTTTCACCTAACCTCAAGCGGATCCTTTGTCTGAACCACCCAGGGCATTTGAACTGATTCCAGAGGCTGACCCAAAACGTCGCCCAAGAAGAGGCGGGCGGAGTGGTCTTCTGGTCAGACTTTGTTGGCTTGCACAACACCCACCGCTGCAGAATATATTACTTGCTAATGTCCAGTCTAGATAACAAGGTAGACGAAAATAGGCCACGGGTTGCTTTCCAGAGAGACATCAGGGATTGTAACATACTCTGTTTCACGGAAACATGGCTCTCTCGGGATATAGCCATCTGGATTCTTTGTGTGTCACGCCGACAGGAATAAACATATCTCCTGGAAGAAGAAATTGCAGGGTGTGTGTTTCATGATTAACGACTCATGGTGTAATTGTAATAACATACAGGAACTCAAGTCCTTTTGTTCACCCGACCTTCAATCAACATTCAATCAAATGCCAACCGTATTATCTCCCAAGATAATCCTCCTATTGTCACAGCCGTGTATATCCCCCCTCAAGCCGATACCAGGACGGCCCTCAAGGAACTTCACTGGACTTTAGGCAAACCATATATCCTGAGGCTGCATTTATTGTAGCTGGAGATTTTAACAAGGCAAATTTGAGAACAAGGCTACCTAAATTCTATCAGCAAATTGACTGTAGTGCTCGTGCAAGAAAAATACTGGATCACTGCAAATCTAACTTCCGTAATGCATACAAGACCCACCCCCCCCCCTTCGTCAAATCTGACCACGACTCCATTTTGCTCCTCCCTTCCTATAGGCAGAAACTCAAACAGGATGTACCCGTGCTAAGGACTATTCAAAGGTGGTCTGACCAATCGGAATCCACACTTCAAGATTGTTTTGATCACGCAGACTGGAATATGTTCCAGGTATCCTCAGATCACGGACTACCAAAGGAAAACTAGCCACTTCAGACAAAACACCCTTGCCTGCTTTGAGGATAATACAAGGATTGTGGGCTCTCCTTCTCCGTGGCCGAGGTAATACATTGAAATGCGTTAACGCTCGCAAGGCTGCCGGCCCAGACAGCACCCCTAGTCACGTCCTCTGAGCATGCACAGACCAGCTGGTTGGAGTGTTTACGGATATATTCAATCTCTCCCAATCCCAGTCTGCTGTCTCCACATGCAAAGAAACCAAAGTAGGCAGAAGGTAACTGAACTAAATGACTACCACCCTGTAGCACTAACCTCTGTCATCATGATGTGTTTTGAGAGACTAGTCAAAGATCATATCACCTCCACCTTACCGGTCATCCTAGACAAGGCCTGGGCAACTCCAGTCCTCGGGGGCCTGATTAGTGTCACACTTTTGCCCCATCAAAGAACTCCAATAATCAACTAATCATGATCTTCAGTTAAAAATGCAATTAGTTTGAAATCAGGTGAGTTTGCTAGGGATTGGGGAAAAGTGACACCAATCAGGCCCCAGAGGACTGGAGTTGCCCAGGCCTGCCCTAGAACCACTTCAATTTACTTACCTCCCCAATAGGTCCACAGATGATGCAATCGCCATCACACTGCCCTATCCCATCTGGACAAGAGGAATACCTATGTAAGAATGCTGTTCATTGAACACCATAGTACCCTCCAAGCTCATCAATAAGCTGGAGGCCCTGGGTCTCAACCCCTGATGGGACACCCCAGGTGGTGGAGGTAGGAAACAACATATCCACTTCGCTGATCCTCAACACTGGGGCCCCACAAGGGTGTGTCCTCAGCACCCTCCTGTACTCCATGTTCACCCATGACTGCGTAGCCATGCATGTCTCCGAATCAATCAGGAAGTTTTCAGACGACACAACAGTAGTAGGCTTGATTACCAACAACGACGAGACAGCTTACAAAGAGGAGGTGAGGGCCCTGGGAGAGCGGTGCAAGGAAAATAACCTATCACTCAACGTCAACAAAAAAGGAGCTGATCGTGGACTTCAGGAAACAGCAGAGGGAGCACCCCCCCAAACCACATCGACGGGACAGCAGTGGAGAAGGTTGAAAGTTAAGTTCCTCGGTGTACACATCACGGACAAACTGAAATGGTCCACCCACGCAGTGAGGTGAAGGCACAACAGCACCTCTTCATCCACAGAAGGCTGAAGAAATGTGGCTTGTCACTAGAGGCGCTGCTGCCTATGTAACAGTATAACTTTAGACCGTCCCCTCGCCCATACCCGGGTGTGAACCAGGGACCCTCTGCACACATCAACAACAGTCACCCACGAAGCATCGTTACCCATCGTTCCACAAAAGCCGCGGCCCTTGCAGAGCAAGGGGAACCACTACTTCAAGGTCTCAGAGCAAGTGACATCACTGATTGAAACGCTATTTAGCATGCACCACCGCTAACTAGCTAGCCGTTTCACATTCGTTAGACTTGAAATCAATGTCCACTTTAATAATTTTATCACTAGTCACTTTAATAATGTTTACATATCTTGCATTACTCATCTCATGCGTACAGTTGAAGTCGTAAGTTTACATACACTTAGGTTGGAGTCATTAAAACTGGTTTTCAACCATTCCACAAATTTCTTGTCAACAAACTATAGTTTTGGCAAGTCGGTTAGGACATCTACTTTGTACATGACACAAGTAATTTCTCCAACAATTGTTTACAGATTATTCCACTTATAATTCAGTGTATCACAATTCCAGTGGGTCAGAAGTTTACATGCACTAAGTTGACTGTGCCTTTAAACAGCTTGGAAAATTCCAGAAAATGATGTCATGGCTTTAGAAGCTTGGAATGGAATAAGAATATATACATATAAATATATGGATGAGCAATGATAGAGCAGCATAAGCAAGATGGTTTTAAAAAACAATATATACAGTTGAAGTCGGAAGTTTACATACACCTTAGCCAAATACATTTAAACTCAGTTTCACAATTCCTGACCTTTAATCCAAGTAACGATTCCCTGTCTTAGGTCAGTTAGGATCACCACTTCATATTAAGAATGTGAAATGCCAAAATAATAGTAGAGAGAATTATTTATTTCAGCTTTCATTTATTTCATCACATTCCCAGTGGGTCAGAAGTTTACATACACTCAATTAGTATTTGGTAGCATTGCCGTAAAATTGTTTGACTTGGGTCAAACGTTTCAGGTAGCCTTCCACAAGCTTCCCAAAATAAGTTGGGTGAATTTGGCCCATTCCTCCTGACAGAGCTGGTGTAACTGAGTCAGGTTTGTAAGGCCTCCTTGCTCGCACATGCTTTTTCAATTCTACCGACAAAATTTCTATAGGATTGAGGTTAGGGCTTTGTGATGGTCACTCCAATACCGTGACTTTGTTGTCCTTCAGACATTTTGCCACAACTTTGGAAGCATGTTTGGGGTCATTGTCCATTTGGAAGACCCATTTGCGACCAAGCTTTAACTTCCTGACTGATGTCTTGAGATGTTGCTTCAATATATCCACATAATTTTCCTACCTCATGATGCCATCTGTTTTGTGAAGTACACCAGTCCCTCCTGCAGCACAACATGATGCTGCCACCCCCATGCTTCACAGATGGGATGGTGTTCTTCGGCTTGCAAGCCTCCCCCTTTTCCCTCCAAACATAATGATGGTCATTATGGCAAACAGTTTCATCAGACCAGAGGACATTTCTCCAAAAAGTACAATCCTTGTCCCCATGTAGTTACAAACCGTAGTCTGGCTTTTTTTATTGCGGTTTTGGAGCAGTGGCTTCTTCCTTGCTGAGCAGCCTTTCAGGTTGTCGATATAGGACTTGTTTTACTGTGGATATAGATACTTTTGTACCCGTTTCCTCCAACATCTTCACAAGGTCCTTTATTGTTGTTCTGGGATTGATTTACAGTTTTCGCACCAAAGTAAATTTATCTCAAGCTTCCAAGCTGTTTAAAAGGCACAGTCAACTTAGTGTATGTAAACTTCTAACCCACTGGAATTGTGATACAGTGAATTATAAGTGAAATAATCTGTCTGTAAACAATTGTTGGAAAAATTACTGGTGTCATGCACAAAGTAGATGTCCTAACCGACTTGCCAAAACTATAGATTGTTAACAAGAAATTTGTGGAGTGGTTGAAAAACGAGTTTTAAATGACTCCAACCTAAGTGTATATACACTTCCGACTTCAACTCTTTACCAAATCTATGCAAACTGGTATTGTTCCTAAAGATTCGAAAATTGTTATCCCCATTATTAAAATCTGTGGATCAAATATGCTTTACAAATAGTCACCCAATATCTGTACTACCATGTTTTTCTAAAATGCTAGAAAAATTGGTGTACAAAAGAATGTTTTTTTTTTTTAAATCAACTATTCTCTGTGAGCACCAATATGATTTTCGTTAAAAATATTTCACAGATATGGCTCTTTTGCAACTTGTGGATAAAATATTTACAGCCCTTAAAAATGAATACGCTCTTGGCATCTTTTTGGATTTATCCAAAACATTTGACATGGTTGACAAACTATTACTTTCTAAATTGCATTATTACGGTTTTCATGATTATATAGTTATGTTTATGATAGAGATTTTTTTTTAGGCAAATGGCATTAGCATCTACCAGGGCCAAGATATCCTGTGGCGTCCCACAGGGTTCAATAATTGGACCTTTGTTATTCGTAATCTATAATCAATGACCTTGCTGCCGTGTCTTCTACCGTACTTCCCATTCTCTTTGCTGATGATACCAATTAGATTTATCACACAAGAATTTTGATTTACTAATTAATGAAGCCAACTCAGGCATGGCCACATTTTCTGAATGGTTCCAGATAATTTGTTCATCTTTAAACGTTGACAAAATCCAACTTTATTGTATTCACTAGTAAGAACACGGAATATTGTAAAACTGAGCTAGGATCTCAATTGGTGGGAATGAAATGGAACAAGTCACATCCACTAGATTCCTTGGAGTTCTAATTTATGAAAAGTTATCCTGGAAAAACCATATTAAACTTGATGGCAGCAAAGTGATGAAATATGTTGGTATCATCAGAAAAATTAGTGGTTTGGTTCATCAGGCACACCAACAGGTTCACCAACAGATGCACATCTGTATTCCTGGTCATGTGAAATCCATAGATTTGGGTCAAATTTAATTAATTCAATTGACTGATTTTCTTATAAGAACTGTAACTCAGTTAAATCTTTGAAATTGTTGCATGTTTGCATTTAGATTTTTGACCAGTATAAATTAGCGCAAATCAAAATAAGAAAAAAAGGTAACATCTGTAATACAGGTCATTTTTAAAAACCATTTAGGCTAGAGACAACACGTTCTCTGCTGTAAAGCTACAAGCATGCCAGCCGCAAAGCTGTGCTCCATTTCCCCTCTCTGGCGCTCAGAGTCTGCATGACAGCGAATTTGCAGTGTAATCAGACTGGCCTGTGCTCATGGTTATAACAGGCGATTATTACATTATACAATGTATCAACTTCTCTCGCTCTGCTCCAATGTCATAAATGTACAAATATAACAGAAGACTCATCAGGGTCTGCATCCCTGCTCGCCATCACGGTTAAACTATATATTTTTTAAACGGGTGGTGCAAAAGATGCGCAGGAAAAGCGGATGGAGAGAAGCAGGTGAGTGAGGGTTGGCAGGGGATGCGGCTGGCGGATTACAGCTGCCACGTGATTTACACATTAAAGTGAAGTGGATATTATTAGACTGGCGCATCCCGGTCTTAAATTCAACTGAATTTAGGAACAAAACTGCCTTTATAAAACTTTTATAATAGGTGCCAGCTGGTTCTTTAGAAGAGCTGAAAAATGTGGTAGTATCATATGAAACGGTACTACAGAATTCTAAAATGTTGGTATCATAAGTATCATGATGTTTTGGTACTGTGATATTACCGTGTTATCGGTATACCGTGCAACTAATAGTGAAATATTTACTTATGGGCACTTCCCAACAATGCAGAGAGAATAGAAATTATAACACAAGGAATAAATACACAAAGAATAACGATAACTTGGCTATCTATATACACGGGGTACCAGTACCAAGTCGATGTGCAGTTGTAATTGAGGTAGATATGTACATATACAGTATGTAAGTAGTCAGACACCTTGACTTTTTCCACTTTGTTACGTTACAGCCTTATTCTAAAATTGATTAAATAGTTTTTTCCCCCTTCAAATCAATCTAAACACAATATCCCATAATGACAAAGCAAAAACAGGTTTAGCTCTAGGAAGAGTCTTGGTGGTTCCAAACTTCCATTTAAGAATGATGGACATCACTGTGTTCTTGGGGACCTTCAATGCTGCAGATATTTTTTGGTACCCTTGCCCTTATCTGTGCCTCTGCACAATCCTGTCTCAGAGCTCTACGGACAACTCCAACCTTGTGGCTTGGTTTTTGATCTGACATGCACTGTCAGCTATTGGACCTTATATAGACAGGTGTGTGCCTTTCCAAATCATGTCCAATCAATTGAATTTACCACAAGTTGTAGAAACATCTCAAGGATGGTCAATGGAAACAGGATGCACCTGAGCTCAATTTCGAGTCTCACAGCAAAGGGTCTGAATACTTATGCAAATAAGGTATCCGTTTTTATTTTTAATACATTTGCCAACATTTCTACTAGGGATGCACGATATATCGGTGAACATAACGGAATCGGACGATATTAACTAAAAATGCCAACATCGGAATCGGGAGATACATGCAAAACCGATGTTAAAGCTGTCGTGCATACCTATATAACGTAGGTACATGACGTAATGATGGCACGTAAAATTGTGCGCTATTCGTGCAACACAGCATTCCTAAACTAGCCCACAATGTCTGCTGTGTGGATCGAGCAGTCAACAAGTCGAGCAGTCATTTGAAAGAATAACATTTCAAAGGTGAAATCCATTAAAGCCAAGATAATGGAATTCATTGCCCTGGACAATCAACTGTTCTCTGTTGTGGGTGATGTTGGCTCTCGCCAACTGGTTGAGCACCAGGACACACTACCAAGTGTGCTATTTTTCAGATGTTGCCCTACCGGAGTTACAGTGATAGCGTCACTGCTATTAGCTTCACGACATACATACTATGGAACGCTGTTTGGGTCTTTGCGTGTCAACAAATATAAAATAGCACTGTCAAAGCTGTACGAAAAAGTCTGACACGAAAATACCCAAACGATGTCCCATAGAAATCCTGGTTGAGAATGAAACGACTTAACAAACAACGAAACAAGTAAAAAAAATTGGTTTTGATTATGTTTTACTGGTACTGGGGACATACGTAAATGCCAACACAATAACTTGGTCAGTGTGATGTGTGTAACCTTTATTTAACTAGGCAAGTCCGTTAAGAACAAATTCTTATTTACAATGACGGCTTACCCCGGCCAAACCCTGTACGACGCTAGGCCAATTGTGCGCCGTCCTCTGGGAATCACAATCACAGCCGGACGTGATACAGCCTGGATTCGAACCAGGGACTGTAGTGATGCCTTTTGCACTGAGATGCAGTGCCTTAGACAGCTGTGTCCATATGTGTGTTTTAACTATTTAACTGTACTAGAATGCTTAAAAGGCTGCTATTTTTTTTATATTGGTAATCGGTATCGTTTTTTTTTGGCAAGGAAAATATCACTAATATCTACAAACCTGTTTTCACTTTGTCACAATGGGGTAGTAGGGGGAAGATGGGTTAAATAATATATTCAAATCTATTTTAGAATAAGGCTGTGATTTAACAAAATGTGTAAAAGGGGAAGTGGTCTGAATAGTTTCCAAACACACTGTAGGTAGGGATAAAATGACTAGGCAACAGGATAGATAAACAGTAGCAGCAGCATATGTGGTGAGTCAATAGTTAGTGCAAAAAGGGTTAATGCAGATAACCAATAGCTACCTGGATTAACTATTTAACTATTTAGCAGTCTTACGGCTTGGGGGCAGAAGCTGTTCAGGGTCCTTTTGATTACCGTCTATATTGCATACGGGTCTGATTGGGAGAGGATGAGACAATGTTTGTCATCAAATAGATTAGTAAAAGACGTGTAAGTCAAGCCTTGAACAGGTAGGAAGCTGTGGGCTGTATTTCCGTCAGGCACAGGTGGTGTCTGTGCAAATCTGAGCTAGCGTATAAAGATACACAGCTGTCACTCAACCAGTAACAGCCTGTGTGACACTGGCCTAGGATTCCACCACTATGGTCTACTAACCGGTTAGAAAGATCAACACTGAACCATTATGTAAATACGGACCTGCTATAACTCAGTAATAAACATAGGCCTGTAAAGACTTGAGTAATGCGTATGTGAGTTGGGGCAAGTAATTAGCATCGGATGATAGGGAATACTGAACTTTGCATGATAGATGAAAGCTTAACCCTGACAAATTGTGGCAATGTCTTACTCAAACACCTGAGTCAGAATGACGATTGGCCAGACCAGTGTTATACTGTGGGAGCCCAAACGGGAGGGAAAGACAACAGCAGCATTGCTGTCAGTGTGTGTCTATCTGCACTCAAGCACTTCTCTGTGGTTGAGCAAACCTAAAGAGTGGGCTTAGTGAAATTAGAAAGGTTTTTGATAAGCAAATTAATAAATCTGAGTTATATGCATCGTACTTAATATTCAGGTCTACATTTTGTTGTTGGTTTCAATTCAGTTCAATTGTGTCAGTATCTTTGAAACTATAACCTGTCAAAATAAAGTTGCATACTCCATATATAAACTCACAGCACTTTAATGGGTATTTACCAACGTGTCGGCATCACTGTGCCTTATTGTTTATTCACCGTTAGTCAGCACCTCCACACAAACTAATTTTCCGTGTGTGCGCCAGCTCATGGTTTTTAATCTACTAGTACCTTTGAAACTAATTCCAATTCTAATAGGTTCTTTATGCAATAAGTTATTTGTACAGTAACAACCAATGTTCCCCTTTATTTTCAGGCAGGACTCAAAGGGCTTTGAAGCAACATCCTGGAATACCAACAATTTATTTTTAGGCATGGGCCCTGTCCCACTTAAGGTGAACAGCTAGCAGCATAGGCCAACATTCGTTTACATCTATTCAAAAGGAACATTTATAAGATACTCCTTACATAACACCCCCCCCTAAAAAAAAGTTAAGGGTGTAGACATTGGTTTAACACCTACTACAGCAATGTAATGTTGGTGACCTCATCCATGGTGTTTTAGTTAGAATATTTGCCAATGACAATAGAATAGGCATACCTATCACTTAACACCATGGCCCTATAACATTCAAAGCTCAGTAATATGGTATGTGTTCAACTAACTACATTTACTTGCAAAACCAATATTAGGAGAGGTGTTTAATGTTGAACTTGGCTTGGGGGTACAGCAATTCCAGACTAACATAGTAGTAATACCACAGCAGCTAGCTAAGTCTATTTTTTATGCCCGTGGTTTCTTAAAATAGTAGAGGCCAGAATAAAATACCCACACCAGGATAACACTTGACTTGGCCAGCTTGCATGACAAGGTTTATATTTCCAGCAAGGAACTCCAACCCGAAACATGCCACGAGCTGGTAACGTTAGTGGTATGCAACAGCCTTATCCTCCCTCTCATCAGGTTTCACCATATCTTCTTAGCTCCAGTAGAAGTTTAAGGGATAACGTTACTAGCTAACAAACTTTACACTAACTAACCTAACGTTGGTCAAGTCATTTAGCTACTTAGATTCTTTACTAATGTTTTGGTCACACTCACTTTAAAGTGGCTAAAACTAGCTAGCTAAGCTAGGCCCTGTTGCCACTTTGCTACTGCTAGCTAAAATGGCTAACCAAAAGCCAAGGCAGCACGCTTGGCTAGCTAACGTTATAGCGAGCTAAGGTTATAGCGAGCTAGCTAACGTTACAGCGAGCTAGCTAACGTTATAGTCAGCTGCCCACTGTACGACATTAACTAACGTAGTTATCTAACTAAAACGACATATCAATTTCACCACATTAGCTACCTGCTACAGAAGATCTAACTTATTAAGCAGTATTTACGGCAAAGCGTCAAACAACAATCCATTTACCTTGTGAATTCGTTTTAAGGCCATTCTGCCAGTGCGTAGCAGGGAGCGGTTGTCGAAGGAGAGCACAGGCTAACTACGTGATGCTAACTAGCATATATCAATTAGCTGTAGTGTAAGGCGAACTACCTAACGTGTTAGTTACCTAGCTAGCTTTACAAAAATGTACAATTTTACTTTTACAGTTGAGACAATGGTATCAATATAGAATGATATTCTGGCTTTCCTTTGTCGACAGCCTTTGACTGCACTGATATTTTAACGTTGCCGTTACAAACTTGACCAGCCGAATGATTACGTTAGCTCAGCTCGTTCTTCTGGTCACGACTGTGAAGTGAGCAATATTCGCGATGAGTGCAATCAGCGGTTCGCCTTCAAAAGAAAAGTCCTGCATTGAAACTGGTGCAAACGGATACAAATAGTTCAATCATGCCACAATTGGACGAGGTAATGCTAAACAAGGTTGGAATGTCCTTACATAAAGACAATCATTTATTCATTTTACAATGAACTGTAAAAATCTGTTGAAATCTCAAAAGGTTTGACAGTGCTACCATGACCGCCCTCGTGAGGGAAACCCTGCTAATTAGAAACATCATGATATGCCAGTATATAAAGCTTGATGTTACAGATTACACTTTTAGGGGGGGTCTACTAACCACTGGTCTGGCAACCATCATTACGCACACCTGTTCCCCATAGTTACGCACACCTGGACCTCATCATCACCTTGATTATTCTCCCTTTATTTAGCCCTCAGTAGATTCAGTCATCAGCCAGTATTGGTTTTGTCACGTTCAGTACACTGCTCCTGTTTTGTTTATCTGCCTTTTTCTATTGATTAATTAAACTCACCTTCTGCACCTGCTTCCTGACTCCCAGTGTATACATTAAAGAATGATTCCTCACTATATGGAAGCAGCAGAAAAGAAAGACATCTCCCAGACGTTTGGCGAACAGGGACACCTACTCCACCAACACCACGATCAGCTGGCGCAACTGGGTGCGGCTATGGATGATGTCCTCCGCATCCTCCAACGCCTCGACACCATCCGAGAGGATTCACCTCCAACTAGCGGAGGGCCTCCTACCACGAGTAGTTCCAGCGAGCCAGCCCCCAAGCCTACACAGCAGTCCGCCCAGTGAAATGATTTCCGACTGTCCCTCCCGGACAAGTATGACGGGACTCCATCCAAATGCTGTGGATTCCTACTCCAGTGCACCCTCTATTTCACCCATCAGACAGGGGCCCCCACCACGAGAGGTCCAAAGTTGCCACAGTCATTTCCCTGCTGATCGGCCGGGCGTTGGAGTGGACTACAGCTGTCTGGAAGAGAGGAGAGGAAGAGCTGGGTTCCTACGAGAGGTTCATGGCTCTGTTCAGGGCGGTCTTCAAGCATCCACCGGAAGGCATAGAGGGAGGTAAGTGAATATTCCAACTCCCGCAGGGTGCCCAGACTGCACCGTGCTGGCCCTTGGCAACCTCCCACGGATGGATTAAGCCGGCGCGACACACCCTATTCCGAAGACTAATGTGCGAGGAGGTCCAGACGGAGTTGATGTGCCGGGACTACCACCTTTCCTTGAGACGGGCTCATCGCAGTGGCCATCTGTCTGGCCAACCTTCTTCGGGAGCGCCGGCGGTCCCCTTCGCCTCTCGCCTTCCTCCTTTGGCCGTCCTGAGGCAGAGCCGGAACCCATGGAGGTAGGGGCCACACACCTCTCCGTCGCCTGAGACAGCTAGGGCTGTTTCTATTGCGGCCAGAAGGGGCACCAGCTTCAGCGGTGTCTGGTGTATCCCAACCCTGGGTCCACGGGGGCAGAGGGGCGGCCTCATGATCATCCGTCTTCCGCGGTAGGCTTGAGTATTCCATCATTGCTTTCAGCCAAACTGTTCCTGGTTCCCATTTCACTGGCTAGACATCCCTCATGTGTTGTCACTTCAGCTCTAGGGGACTCCGGTGCCATGGGGAATTTAATCTACCAGGCCCTCGCCTCCTCCCTGAACACCCCCTTGTATCCGCTCTCCTCTCCTTTTCCGGTTCTAGCCCTGGATAATTGACCATTGGGATCTGGTACAATCGCACACGTCACAGCACTATTCACCATCACCATTGGACCCATACACCAAGAAAGCTTTCCCCTCCTCATCACAGCACCCGTACACAAAGTCATCCTTGGCCTCCTGTGGCTCCAACGTCGTGGCTCCAACGTCATGACCCCAACAGTTTTTACCCCCAAGCCATTTGCTTTCCTGTGACATTGGGTGTAGGTGTCCTGGAAGGCAGGTAGTTTCCCCCCGGTGATGCGTTGTGCAGACTCCTGAACAGGTAATCAAATGGCTACCCGGACTACCCCCAACCCCTCTTTTTACACTGCTGCTACTCTCTGTTTAACATATATGCATAGTCACTTTTACTCTACATTCATGTACATACTACCTCAATTGGGCCGACCAACCAGTGCTCCCGCACATTGGCTAACCAGGCTATCTGCATTGTGGACCTATTTGGGCGGTAAGCAAATTGGAGTGGGACTAGGGTGTCAGGTAGGGTGGAGGTGATATGATCCTTGACTAGTCTCTCAAAGCACTTCATGATGACAGAAGTGAGTGCAATGGGGTGATAGTTCCGTTACCTCAGCTTTCACCAATGGCATCACTAAGCTGATGGGTTATATTTAGGATAATGTTTTACAGCATTGTCATTAACATTTTTTTATTAGAAAATCATCTTATTTAGAAATTTGATATATTTTACACACACTTTAAAAAATCTGAAGTACCCAAAAGGACCACGAGATTGCTTATGATAGATTACATAAAATCCTTGAAAGATACCAAAACACTGGTAGTTTACTGGTAAACTAAAGTTTCCAGTAATATACCCTCTCTTTGCAACCCTAATCTGACCACACCCAAACAAAACAAATCACAGAAAGTAGTGTTTATTAGACACAACTAATAAACTATGCATTGGTGTTTTTATTTTTTTACATACAAATAATATAATACATTGATAAAACATTCTATTCTATTAACATAAATGATACCTTAAAAAAAGGCAAATGCTGGAATACTTGCTACAATTCTTATACTTTCTGTTGTCATCACATAAAATATTGAATAAAAGCAGTATTCATGATAAGAAATGATATAATACTGTAGAGGCAATGTTGCACTACAGTTGTATGCAAATAAGTTCACAAATTCCCCAAAATACACTATAGTATTCCGACATCCTCTTGGTAGTTCAGAGTTTGGAAAATGGAACATTTACACAGAAAGGCAACTGGACAAAAGAGGCTATAGAATCTAATTCAAATTTTATTAGTCACATGCTCTGAATACAACAGGTGTAAACCTTACTGTGAAATGCTTACTTACAAGCCCCTAACCAACAATGCAGTTTAAAAAATATGAATAAGAATAAGAAATAAAAGGAACAAGTAATTAAAGAGCAGCAGTAAAATAACAATAGTGAGACTATATACAGTACAGGGGGCACCGGTTAGGTAATTGAGGATATATTTTTACATGTTTGTTAGAGTTATTAAAGTGACTATTCATAGATAATAACAGAGAGTAGGAGAGTAGCAGCGGCATAAAAGGGGGGGAGGGGGGCAATGCAAATAGTCTGGGTAGCCATTTGATTAGATGTTCAGGAGTCTTATGGCTTGGGGGTGGAAGCTGTTTAGACTTTGACTTGGCGCTCTGGTACCGCTTTCCGTGCGGTAGCAGAGAGAACAGTCTATGACTGGGGTGGCTGGAGTCTTTGATTTTTAGGGCCTTCCTGTGACACCGCCTGGTATAGAGGTCCTTGATGGCAGGAAGCTTGGCCCCAGTACTGGTCTGTATGCATTACCCTCTGTAGTGCCTTGTGGTTGTGGCCGAGCAGTTGCCATGGCAGTGATGCAACCCGTCAGGATGCTCTCGATGGTGCAGCTTTTGAGGATCGGAGGACGCATGCAAAATCTTTTCAGTCTCCTGAGGGGGAATATGTTTTTTCGTGTCCTCTTCACGACTGTCTTGATGTGCTTGGACCATGTTAGTTTGTTGGTGATGTGGACACAAAGGAACTTGAAGCGCTCACCTGCTCCACCACAGCCCCGTCGATGAGAATGGGGACGTGCTCGGTCCTCCTTTTCCTGAAGTCCACAATCATCTCCTTTGTCTTGATCATGTTGAGGGAGAGGTTGTTGTCCTGGCACCACACAGCCAGGTCTCTGACCTCCTCCCTATAGGCTGTCTCGTCGTTGTCTGCAAATTTATGATGGTGTTGGACTCGTGCTTGGCCGTGAAGTCATGAGTGAACAGGGAGTCCAGGAGGTGCCCTTGTGTTGAAGATCAGCGTGGCGGATGTGTTGTTACCTACCCTTACCACCTGGGGGAGGCCCGTCAGGAAGTCCAGGATCCAGAAGCAGAGGGGGGTGTTTAGTCGCAGGGTCCTTAGCTTATTGATGAGCTTTGAAGGCACTATGGTGTTGAACACTGAGCTGTAGTCAATGAATATCATTCTCACATAGGTGTTCCTTTTGTCTAGATGGGAAAGGGCAGTGTGGAGTGCAATTGAGATTGCATCATCTGTGGATTTGGCAGTATGCAAATTGGATTGGGTCTAGGGTTTCTGGGATAATGGTGTTGATGTGAGACATGACCAGCCTTTAAAAGCACTTCATGGCTACAGACGTGAGTGCTACGGGTCGGTAGTCATTTAGGCAGGTTACCTTAGTGTTCTTGGGCACAGACTATGGTGGTCTGCTTAAAACATGTTTGTATTACAGAGGTATAAAATGTCAGTGAAGACACTTGCCAGTTGGTCAGCGCAAGCTCGCAGTACACGTCCTAGTAATTTGTCTGGCCCTGTGGCCTTGTGAATGTTGACCTGTTTAAAGGTCTTACTCACATTGGCTGCGGAGAGCGTGGTCACACAGTCGTCCGGAACTTCTGGTACTCTCATGCATGTTTCAATGTTATGTTATGTTAAGTAGTTTAGCTCGTCTGGTAGGTTTGTGTCACTGGGCAGCCCTTGGCTGTGCTTCCCTTTGTGGTCTGTAATGATTTGCAAGCCCTGCCACATCTGACGACCGGCGGAGCCGATGTCGTATGATTTGATCTTAGTCCTGTATTGATGCTTTGCCTGTTTGATGGTTCGTTGGAGGAAATAGCGGGATTTCTTATAAGCTTCCAGGTTAGAGTCCCGCTCCTTTAAAGCGGCAGCTCTAGCCCTTAACTCAGTGCAGATGTTGCCTGTAATCCATGGCTTCTGGTTGGGGGATGTAAGTATGGTCACTGTGGGGATGACGTCATCGATGTCCTTATTGATGAAGCCAATGAATGTTGTGGTGTACTCCTCAATTCCATCAGAAGAATCCCGGAACATATTCCAGTCTGTGCTAGCAAAACAGTCCTGTATTTAAGCATCTGCTTTATCTGACCACTTTTTTTATTGACCAAGTCACTGGTGCTTCCTGCTTTAATTGTTGCTAGTTAGCAGGAATCAAGAGGATAGAATTATAGTCAGATTTGCCAAATGAGGGCGAGTGAGAGCTTTGTACGCATCTCTGTGTGTGGAGGAAAGGTGGTCTAGAGTTTTTTTTCCCTTTGGTTGCTCATTTAACATGCTGATAGAAATTTGGTAAAACGGATTTAAGTTTCTCTGCATTAAATTTCCCCGGCCACTAGGAGCACCGCCTCTGGATGAGCGTTTTCCTGTTTGCTTATGGCAGAATACAGCTCATTGAGTGTGGTCTTAGTGCCAGCATCGGTCTGTGGTGGTATGTAGACAGCTACAAAAACTACAGATGAAAACTCTCTAGGTAGATAGTGTGGTTTACAGCTTATCATGACATACTCTTCCTCAGGCAAGCAAAACCTTGAGACTTCCTTAGATATCGTGCACCAGCTGTTGTTTACAATTATACATAGTCTGACCCCCTTGTCTTACCAGACGCCACTGTTCTATCCTGCCGATATAGTGTATAACCAGCCAGCTGTATGTTGATAATGTCGTCGTTTAGCCACGACTCCACGGAGCATAAGATATTACAGTTTTTAAATGTCCAGTTGGTAGTTTAATTTTCATCGTAGGTCGTCGATTTTATTTTCCAATGATTGCATGTTAGCTAGTAGAACGGAAGGCAGTAGGGGTTTATTCGATCGCCTATGAATTCTCAGAAGGCAGTCCGACCTCTGTCCTCTTTTCCTCCGTCTTCTCTTCACGCAAATTACTGTGATTTGGGCCTGTTCCCGTGAAAGCAGTATGCCCTTCACGTCGGTCTCGTCGGACTCGTTAAAGGAAAAAACTACTTCTGCCAGTTCGTGGTGAGTAATCGTTGTTCTGATGTCCAGGAGTTATTTTCTGCCATAAGAGACGGTAGCAGCAACATTGTGTACAGAATAAGTTAAAAAATGAGTTACAAACAACGTAAAAAAAACTAACAAAAAACACATTTGGTTAGGTTAAAACGTCAGCCATCTTCTCCGACGGCATATCCTTCAAGGCACACAGAGTAACAGTCAGTTAGGTAATGTTCAATGCTTTGACTTTTCTATTCTATTCTCATTAAGTAATAAGGGCTTTATAAAATACATTTGATTGAATGATCTTGATATCTCCTTTTACTTCTTCTCCTCAAATCCTTGACTGAGTGGATTGGCAATAACATGAGATAACCACGTCCATTAGCAGAGAGAAGAAGACATGAACAAAAAGTTGATCAATTAAACAGACGATGTTCCAAAGCATAAACATAAAAAATACAATTTCCAAAGATAAAATGTGAAGGCAGCTCATACCCTGAGAAAAGTATTAAATTTAGTTAAAATGTCAATATAAATGTATAAAATCTGAAGGAGAGTGGTTTGACTAAATGTTTGTCCTGTGACCGGATATGATGGGAACCAATGCCCTAGGCTGAGGCTCAGGTCGAGCGAGGACGGCGCTAGTCTTCGTGAGCATGATTAGTTTAGCCACACAAGTCATCTTCCAAAGTCTGTTTACCCTTTTTTTTCACAATTAATAAAGAGTTGTGTAGAATGGCTTTTAGTGTAGGGGAGCCCTTCCTGGTATGTCACTCCCTACAAATATGCGGCAGTCTCAATGTAGAGGTCCTGGGCTTGTGTGATTACATATGGTATGTGGTTGTGAGGTCAGTTGGATGTCCTGCCAAACTCTCTAAAACGACGTTGGAGGCGGCTTATGGTAGATAAATGAACATTAAATTATCTGGCAACAGCTCTGTTGGACATTCCTGCAGGCAGCATGCCAATTGCACGTTCCTTCAAAACTTGAGACATCTGTGGCATTGTTTTGTATGACAAAACTGCACAATTTAGAGTGGTCTTTTATTTTTCCCAGCACAAGGTGCACCTGTGTAATGATCATGCTGTTTAAACAGCTTATTGATATGCAACACCTGTCAGGTGGATGGATTATCTTGGCAAATGAGAAATGCTCACTAACAGTAAACAAATGTGTGTGCACAATTTGAGAAAAATAAGCTTTTTGTGCATTTGGAAACATTTCTGGGATCTTTTATTTTAGCTCATGAAAAATGGGACCAACACTTTACATGTCGCATAGAGACAGAAGGTACTGTATGTAAAGACAAGAGGCAAGCAGAGATAGGCGTCTCTCTCTCTGTGTGTGTGTGTGTGTGTGTGTGTGTGTGTGTGTGTGTGTGTGTGTGTGTGTGTGTGTGTGTGTGTGTGTGTGTGTAAGAGAAAGAGGGGTACAAAGTAGTCCTATAGATGGCACTATATTCACCCATACAGGTAAATGAAGCGCTCAGCAATACCAGGAGAAACAGCATCTTCTTGAGAACTCTCCGTAGACTGTAGCCTAGAAGAGACATCCAGTTGGGTCCAGTCCTGCATGTGCTGTATATAATATCATTAACCCAATATCTGCAAGTGGGGTGATTTATAGATCAAATCATCTGCCAATCACTTTGGCAGTGTTTCGGGTCATATTTGTATAGTGGCGTTGCGCGTTGTAGAAGATTGCGATTTGCAACAGTCCGGGCGTTGTGTGAAATCAGTTTTTTTTATGCGACATGGAACGCTTCACTACAGCAAGTAGCAGCAAAGGACGCAAACCTCGCTCATGCGCATAGCAGACGAAGAAGCAGTTAATGATCTTAACGCTGCTGTGATCATCCATTATATGGGCTTGCAATACAGTTAATAATATAAAATAACATTAGGCTATTGTGTTTTGCTGTCGTGCATAGGTGAGTGCAAATGTAGGCATATAATACATACTTTTCTCCATGTTTGATTCCAATAAATGTAGATTAAGTAAATAGCTAACTGTAAAATATGTTGTTGTGTGCTGTCGATAATAGCCTAATACACAATTAATTGAACAATTTTAGTATCACAGGTAGTGTAGAATTAGGAGTAGTGCAACGTTCTAAATCGAGAGCATTAGCACCCTCTTGTGAAGTTGATTGATGGTGAACGGTGTTTACTGGCTCGGTAATTGTGGGGAGTAGGGCTGAATGACAATTCAGTGGCAATTATAGACCATTTCAACTGGGGGGGCAAGCTGGGGCCAGTTGTACTGTTAGAGGGGCCAGTTACATTAGACAGTATTGTTGTCTTCGTTTTCTTCATTAGCAGGCAAAATACCATGTTCATAACCATAACCATCATCGTTTGCAGTTGAAGGACCCACGGTTTTAGTGGACGAAAGATAGGACGTTGCTGCTGAATGACGTCACACACCGTGACCAGGGGCTCTACTCTATCAAACTGTCCTCTGGATTCACCTATGAGACCGTTCGCCTCACTGTCTCAGGTACAGGGGCTCAGGGGCTCCCAAGTGGCGCAGTGGTCGAAGGCACTGCATCTCAGTGCTAGAGGCGTCACTACAGACCCTGGTTTGATTCCAGGCTGTATCACAACCAGCGTTGATTGAGAGTCCCATAGGGCGACGCACAGTTGGCCCAGCGTGGTTAGGGTTTGGCCGAGGTAGGCCGTCATTGTAAATAATTATTTGTTCTTAACTGACTTGCCTAGTTAAATAAAATTAGTTTGTGATCTTGGTAGGTAGAAGAAATATGGTGGGGTTATGAGTGGTTATTGGAGGGCTTGTGTGGGCAATGCAATGAGCCTGTTGTCATGGTACTATGTTGTCCATCCATTTCAACTGTGTGATATTATAGAATTGTGTCAGTGTCAGAGTAAAAGTAGAACCAGTCCTTTGCGCCAGTTTGAATCTCCTCCTGCATCAGTTCCTTACACATTTAAATTGGGTCAGTGGTCACATAGCTTCATGCGTCTCTGTGGATCGTTTGTTTGTTTCGCTGTGCGTTCCCCTGTCTGTCTACGCAATATTTATATTTACATACTTGTTTTGTTTTTCCTCTGCAGGACTACAGTCCACCCAGTCTCCAGCCCTCTGGCATTTACAGTCATTCAAAGCAGATTGTAACGCCAAAAATATGGAGCCCCAGACCTACACATTCGGTAGGTAGGCGGTGAAGTTGTAAATGTAGGCTCTTTTCACCATTATTATGGATTTCTATATCATGTGTCTTTCTCAGGGTTACTTTCCTGTCGTGGTCAGTGTACCACAGCCCTTCCCTTAAGCCCGTGAGGACAACGAGACAACAGGAGACAGATAGACTTAGAGTTGAGACTGCCACTACTCACACTCCTAGTGAAGAGGTAAATACACACACTGTTTCTATTTTCTGTCTCACAATAGACAATTAAGTTATATTCTGCTCTTTCTTTTTATCATTGACTCCCTCTCTCTTCGCAGGAGACTGCTGACGGAGAGAGGGAGATCTCCTTTTCCATCGCTGGCACCTCAGACTGCCTCCACTCATCTGAAGACTACTTCCAGTCCCAGATCAAGAAAGAGGGAGACAAGGAGAGCAAAGCAAAAGTCTACTTCTCCACACTTCCACTGGACACAGATACCTTGGAGACTTGCAGCATCTACACTTCTGAAAAACTCAACTTCTTATAGAGCACAGAGAAGAGTGGAGGTAAAGAAAGAGCAGGCGGAGAGAAAATAGTGGAGGGCGATATTGTTAAACTGTTCACGGGTGATTTCATAATTATAGTGCCTTCGCTTTCAGAACCCTATTTGGATCTGTTTGGGTATTGCATATTACTTCCTATAATTTCTTTATTATCATGTCATTATCATTCCTTTAAAGAATGAGATGAGCAATATCCTACATTTTGGCATATCAGTCCTTTGTACAACTGGATTGGTAATGTTTTCAAAAATCAACCTGCCGATTACTTTCTGATACCTACCAAGGAACCCTCAGGACCACACATTTAAACCTGTACTGTAAGCTATAGATGACTGTATATATATATGTGTAAATATATGGAAGTTATGTTAGGATGGAGAAGAGATGAGGAATTGTCAGATTTTGTAATAGAATATGGGAATTGCCTCTCAATTTAAAAGCATATCTAACTGCATGTGTTACCTACTATTAAACAAGTAAATTAACACAAAATAATAAAAATATACTTTTATTAGATTACATATATTTACATAAGATATACGTTGTTTGTGATTGCCATAAAATGGTGTACATGATTCAATTACGTTACATTATTTCACCAGGTATTCACATTGTCATTGAGGTTTTATAGAATGGATTATAATATGTTTGAAGTCATATACCGTTCCCAATGATTTGTGTATTAACGTATCATTGGTTTGTTAGTCAAGTAATGAATAAAGCTCTAGAAAATAAAACGAATTCAATCTAGTTATGAAAGTTGTCGTAGTCATGACAGTGGGGGAACGAAGAAGAGCTCGCGTTGGAGGACTGGTGCTATCCCAGCGTGCACTGTTTTCGAAGCGGCAATGAAACGCCAGCGTGCGAATTTGGAACAAAACAAAAATAAAGTAGGCAGAATAGTTGCCTTTCAGGCAAGACTTTTAAGATAGTTTGCCATCAAGCGTAACACAAAAAAAAAATCGTGTTTAGCTACAGAGGGACGTGCACTTGAAATATGTCTTTGGTTTGCGCAAGTAAGTTGAACATGCTTCTGAAGTTGAATGAGCTAGATCGTTTACCTAGCACCCTGCTAGCTAACGTTAGTGTGGCTAACTGGCGAGTTAGTAACTGATTCATTGTCACTTTTCTGCAACATGGTATTTATGGTGGCTTACTAGTTATATTATCTAGCCATGAAACAATAGCTAACAATTGTATGTATCCACTTATGTTACCCCACTCAGTTTCCAATGAGGTCCCCGAGCACCCTTGCGTGTCCCCGGTGTCTAACCAGGTGTTCGAGCGCCGACTGATCGAGAAGTATATTGCAGAGAATGGAGTGGATCCCATGAATAGCCAACCACTGTCGGAAGAGCAACTTATCGATATAAAAGGTAAACAGGGCGGGAATAGACAGTTAACGTAATCAGTCGAATCGATTACATCATGTATGTATTTATGTACTGATTTTAGTTTTGGCTTAGAAGGAAATCCTAAATAGGTTCCATGTATTCGAAGAGATGTTTTCGTAATGGATTTGAATCTATGTTGTGCTGCCTTCTGTTGCCCAGTGTCTCATCCTATCCGACCAAAGGCTCCCTCTTCTACCAGTATCCCTGCCATACTCAAGGCTCTGCAAGATGAGTGGGTGAGTGTCTAGGCAGACTGGTTTGTAGTCTACCTGTGGATAGTGTTACAACAGAATACTCTTCCTCTGTATTATTACATATTTCTCTTAATGTCTTCTGTCTCTTTCAAGGATGCGGTCATGTTGCACAGTTTCACTCTGAGGCAGCAGCTGCAGACGACTCGCCAGGAGCTCTCTCACGCCCTCTACCAGCATGACGCAGCCTGCAGAGTCATTGCTCGTCTTACCAAGGAGGTCACTGCAGCCAGAGAGGGTAAGAGTCTGAAGTCGCTTCCTCACCTTCTCTCATTCACTGACCTGTGAAGGCAAAATGCTTACTCTTTGCCCATTCTCCCATTCAACAGCCTTGGCCACACTCAAGCCCCAAGCCGGATTGGTGGCCCCTCAGTCTATGCCTGCCTCTCAGCCAGCCGCTGGGGTGAGTGATTAGCGCTGATTCCCATCCATCAAACAGGATTCCTGTCCATCAGAGATTGAGGATAGATGTTTTCTCTTTTCTAAGTATTCTTCTCTCTGTTGTTTTGTCTCCTTTTCTCAGGGTGCTGGTGGGGAACCAATGGAGGTTAGTGTGCAGGTGGGAATGACTCCAGAGATCATCCAGAAGGTAAGAGCTAATTTCCTCTTCATCTTTTTACCCCCTGTGATTAGTGTTCTCATTACTCGGAGACCCTCTCAATATGGGAATGGATTTGTGATTCATTGAATTCTCATTAGTCTCTTTTCTGCTCCTCTACTGTTCTGTTTTCAGCTTCAAGATAAGGCTACTGTCCTTACCACAGAGAGAAAGAAGGTAAGATGTTCATTCAAGAAAATGTATGTCGTGTGTTGTAGGCTTGCAGAGATTGATGATAAAACCACTCAATCTTTTAATAAACTTATTTTGTCCCTTATGTTTGCTCACGCCTCCCTTTCTCTCCCTAACCAGAGAGGAAAGACCGTGCCAGAGGAGCTGGTCAGGGCTGAGGATCTGAGCAAGTACCGCCAAGTGGCTTCCCACGCTGTGAGTACTACTATCTGTAGGACTGTAATAACCTGTAGGGGGCTGCCTGTGCTGCTTAGCACTACTATATGAGGTTGCCCTTAGCTGTCTGGCTGCCCATATAGTGACAATGTTCTTTTGAATGTCTCAGGGACTTCACAGTGCCAGTGTCCCAGGAATCCTGTGTATGGACCTCTGTCCTTCAGACACCAACAAAGTACTCACTGGTAAGTACCCCTGCTTTTTCTAACAGCTTTTTATTTTCTCTCCGTCTCTTTTTCTTGCATATCTAAATATAACTATCAATTAAATGTCATTGATGACTATCTTGTGTTGCCAGGTGGGGCTGATAAGAATGTGGTGGTATTTGATAAGAAGGAGGAGCAGATCATTGCCACCCTCAAGGGTCACACCAAGAAGGTCACCTCTGTCATCTACCACCCCTCCCAGGTAACAGACCTGTGTATACACCTGTCTAGCTCCTAACGTTTTATGGAAATTAACTCAATTATGCTTTATATTCTACTTTTCAACATCATGTATACAGTGAAATTGAAATAGAGTTAAAAGATAAGTTGATTTGTGGTATCTATATCCCCCGGTTTAAAATGTGCTGTATTGTAGTTTGTAAATCTCCCTTGTCTAATTTCCTTCCTCACTTTAGTTTTTGTCTTTTATTTGTATTTTCCCATCTTTCTTTCCTCTCCAGTCTGTGGTGTTCTCTGCCTCTCCAGACAGCACCATCCGGGTGTGGTCTGTGACTGGGGGCAACTGTATCCAGGTGGTGCGAGCTCACGAGGCGAGTGTGACTGGGCTGTCACTTCACGCAACTGGGGACTACCTTCTCAGCTCTTCCGAAGACCAGGTAAGTCCATTGTACTGGTAGAACACCTGAGTCCAGCATGTTGTTAGAAGTCCTGAGTCCACTGGTCCGTTGACTAGAATGGCACCAGCTGCACTGTTGTCAATAGTAAATGTAACAGCACCTTTGTGTTGGTGGATGCATGTTGACACGGCATTCCTCTCTATCTTTCTCAGTACTGGGCCTTCTCGGATATCCAAACTGGCCAAGTCCTTACCAAAGTCACAGATGAGGCTGCTGGTGTTGGTAAGTGTGTTTGTGGTCAGGTCTATGCGTATGGACATGAAAGATGGGTTACTATTTTTGTCTGTGTCTCATATCTCTGCCCTCCTCCTCCTCAGCTCTGACTTGTGCTCAGTTCCACCCCGACGGTCTGATCTTCGGGACGGGAACCGCCGACTCCCAGATCAAGATTTGGGATCTGAAGGAGCGCACAAACGTGGCCAACTTCCCTGGCCACTCTGGCCCTGTCACCTCCATCGCCTTCTCTGAGAACGGATACTACCTGGCTACAGGTCAGTCGCTCTCCAACCTCACAAAACAGTGTAAATAATGTTGGATTTCTCATGGATTCCCTGACCCAGTCTCTCGCTCTGTGCTCCAGGTGCCCAGGACAGCTCTGTGAAGCTGTGGGATCTGAGGAAACTGAAGAACTTCAAGACCATCGCCCTGGACAACAACTATGAGGTGAGAATGAGACTGTGCGGAGTCTGTTAGCTACAGATATGGGTCAACTTCTCACTAATTTAGCTCATGTACTGCAAATAACATGGTTATTTCTTGCAGAGTTTTTCACTTGAATCTTATTTACTCTCTCTCAGGTTAAGTCTCTGGTGTTTGATCAGAGTGGTACATACTTGGCTGTGGGTGGATCCGACATCAGGGTGTACATCTGCAAGCAGTGGTCGGAGGTCCTCAACTTCAGCGGTGAGAAAAACAACTGAACAGAATATTTAACTCAACTTTCATCAGACCTTGTGTGCTCACTGTACAAATCATACGTACACACAGTTAGGAAAAACTCAGTGTCCTATTGCATGCGTCATCTTACACCGAGTTACCTTCAACATATATATATATATATTTAAAAACATTTTCCTTCCTCTTTTTCCCAGACCATTCTGGCCTGGTGACAGGGCTGGCATTCGGAGACAATGCTCAATTCCTTTCCTCCGCTGGAATGGACAGAAGCCTCAAGTTCTACAGCCTGTAGATTAGTAGAGACGGATGGATAAATTGAGAGGAAAGAGAGCGAGGATAAGATTGGAGGGTTCTGGTTAGGCCTAATCTCGACCAGTGTGATCATTTTGACCTTGCTACACAGCTATCCGTTTTGTGAAATATGGACCGGTGACCAGTGGTTAGACGGTTGAATCCTTATGATTTATTTGATGTTCTTGTATTGCTGAGATCAGAATCCCTATCCGAGGTGCGTTCATTAAGGGAAATAGTTTGCGAACGTTAGCAAACATATTCCATTTGTTTTGTGTTAGCCGCGACCGTTCGCTAAGCGTCTGAGAATATAGTGTACGGTGAACGTAAGTGTCTGTTTCTGGTCTAAACTGCTGCTAAAAACAATCAAGTGGCCATGTAGACTTTCTACTATATTTTGTAGGAGTAGGTAAGTCGTTTTCAGTTTTGAATATTGTTGCTAAAAAGCCACAGTGATCTTTATTTTTTTTTTTTAAATAGCTGTTTCACTGTAACATTTTGGAATGTTCATTCAAATCGTTCAACTGAAATTGTTACTCTGACAGCAAGCCTTGTTTACCTCGCCTCTGGCCTAGGCAGGAGCTTTTTAGTCAGAGTTACGAGCAGATTATGAACTTAGCGTTTTGAAAATTGACCTTTAGTTATTTAGGATCCTGGAGTGGGTGGAGGAACCTGTGCTACGGTATTTACTTTTCCATTCGTGTATTCTTAAATCCCCTCTCCAGACGTCTGTTCTTCTCCTTTCAGTGGTTAGACCAACAGCTCTCAGCTGTTGAAACTGTTTTCACATTGTGTAAGCCAATTCTCTGTATTGCTGTGTTTATTCAAAGGTCTCCTTTCCCTTCCTCCCTTTTGTACACCTCCAATAAATCAAGTTATTTTTGTAGTAACAGCCAGCTATTTGTTTGATCAATGGAATGTATTGTATATGCCTCAGGTTGACGTTTCAGCCTGTCTGAGGCACCAGTATGACTTTGATCCCAATAGACTGTGTGCTCTGCTTTGTACTTGTTGTATCTGTTGGTCATCTAGCTGGTTGAAATTGACAATGTTTTATATATAAAAATAAAACAATGAAAAGGGTGACATGGTTGGATAAAAAAAGGAATACTTTCTCTGTTATACTAATCTATAATGAGCCTTTGGTTGATCGGTGGGTAATGGCAGGTGTGGTAATAATGATGATGGTTTGTTAGTATAGCAGGTTAAGATAATTAACATAGCTGGTTAGGAGATCTAATGTAGGAGGTTAGGTGAATTAGCTTTGCGCTTAGAGCTTTAGGCCAGTAACCAAAAGGTTGTTAGTTCAAATCCCCAAGGTGAAATATCTGTCAAATCCCCAAGGTGAATCTGTTGATGTGCCCTTGAGCAGGGCCCTTAATCCTAATTGCTACTGGGTTACTGTTGATAATGGCTGACTGGCCGTGATCCCACTCTCTCCGAAGGTGTCTCGGGGAGTTGGGATATGCAAAAAAACACATTTCTAATTCACACATGCATATAATACATGCGAAATAGGACAAGTATAAGCACCCACCAAATTATTATTAACATTTTTATTTTTTATTTCACCTTTATTTAACCAGGTAGGCTAGTTGAGAGCAAGTTCTCATTTGCAACTGCGACCTGGCCAAGATAAAGCATAGCAGTGTGAACAGACAACACAGAGTTACACATGGAGTAAACAATTAGCAAGTCAATAACACAGTAGAAAAAAAATGGGCAGTCTATATACAATGTGTGCAAAAGGCATGAGGAGGTAGGCGAATAATACAATTTTGCAGATTAACACTGGAGTGATAAATGATCAGATGGGCATGTACAGGTAGAGATATTGGTGTGCAAAAGAGCAGAAAAGTAAATAAATAAAAACAGTATAAAAACAGTATGGGAATGAGGTAGGTGAAAAGGGTGAGCTATTTACCAATAGACTATGTACAGCTGCAGCGATCGGTTAGCTGCTCGGATAGCTGATGTTTGAAGTTGGTGAGGAGATAAGTCTCCAACTTCAGCGATTTTGCAATTCGTTCCAGTCACAGGCAGCAGAGTACTGGAACGAAGGCGGCCAAATGAGGTGTTGGCTTTAGGGATGATCAGTGAGATACACCTGCTGGAGCGCGTGCTACGGATGGGTGTTGCCATCGTGACCAGTGAACTGAGATAAGGCGGGCTTTACCTAGCATGGACTTGTAGATGACCTGGAGCCAGTGGGTCTGGCGGCGAATATGTAGTGAGGGCCAGCCGACTAGAGCATACAAGTCGCAATGGTGGGTGGTATAAGGTGCTTTAGTGACAAAACGGATGGCACTGTGATAGACTGCATCCAGTTTGCTGAGTAGAGTGTTGGAAGCCATTTTGTAGATGACATCGCCGAAGTCGAGGATCGGTAGGATAGTCAGTTTTACTAGGGTAAGCTTGGCAGCGTGGGTGAAGGAGGCTTTGTTGCGGAATAGAAAGCCGACTCTGGATTTGATTTTTGATTGGAGATGTTTGATGTGAGTCTGGAAGGAGAGTTTGCAGTCTAGCCAGACACCTAGGTACTTATAGATGTCCACATATTCAAGGTTGGAACCATCATAGCAACATAGCAGGTTAGGAGAGTGAGGTTACGGTTCCAGGAAAAACATCCCCACAGCATCATGCTACCATCACCATGCTTCACTGTAGGGATGGTGCTAGGTTTTCTCCAGACATAACGCTTGGCATTCAGGCCAAAGAGTTCGATCTTGTTTTCATCAGACCAGAGAACCTTGTTTCTCGTGGTCAGTGTCCTTTTTAGGCTCCTTTTTGGCATACTCCCAAGTGGGCTGTCATGTTGCTTTCACTGAGGAGTGGCTTCCGTCTGGCCAATCTACCATAAAGGCCTGATTGGTGGAGTGCTGTAGAGATGGTTGTCTTTCTGGAAGGTTCTTCCATCTCCACAGAGCTCTGCAGTTCTGTCAGAGTGACCAGTTGATTCTTGGTTACCTCCCTTGTGTGCGCAGTTTGGATGGGTGGCCAGCTCTAGGAAGAGTCTTTGGTTCCAAACTTCTTCCATTTAAGAATGATGGAAGTTGCTGTGTTCTTGGGGACCTTCAATGCTGCAGAAATGTTTTGGTACCCTTCCCCAGATCTGTGCCTCGACACAATCCTGTCTCGTAGCTATACAGGCAATTCCTTCAACCTCATGGCTTGGTTTTTGCTCTGACATGCACTGTCAGCTATGGGACCTCATATAGACAGGTGTGTGCCTTTCCAAATCATGTCCAATCAATTGAATTTACCACAGGTGGACTCCGAGTTGTAGAAACATCTCAAGGATGATCAATGGAAACAGGATGCACCTGAGCTCAATTTTGAGTCTCGTAGCAAAGGGTCTGAATACTTACGTCATTGAAAATAAGAACTTGTTCTTAACTGACTTGCCTGGTTAAATAAAGGTTAAAAAAAAAATACAAATAAATTTACAGTAAAATATAGCAACTATATTCTAATTGCCAACCCAAAATTCATGACAAATTACTGAATTATGTTGAGCATCAAAATATCTTGAATCATGCATTCCTGCTTGGATGTGTTAGATGAAACAACTTAGTTATTGAATATCTCAGTAGCCTATTTATTATACTTCTTAATAAAGCATGGATGACTGGGACACTGCCACCACCTGTAAAAGTTATTGACACCAGTGGAAAATGTTAGTCTGGAGCCCTGTAATAGTAATTAACACTTAGGGTAGGTGTTGATTCAGGGGGAAATGTTAGTCTGGAGCCCTGTAATAGTAATTAACACTTAGGGTAGGTGTTGATTCAGGGAGCACAAATGACAGGCACTAATTTGCAATATAGCCTAAGTCATTAGCTTGGCTTGTATAACTTATATGGCTTAAGCAGACAGACAGATGGAGAACAAGAAGAAGCACAGAGTGACAGCAGAGAATATGCTGAGACAGACAGCACAACATGGAGGCAACACATATGTCTAGAGCAGAGACAGTTATAGTGGTGAGTTGTATCTCCAGACAGAGACACAGTTATAGTGGTGAGTTGTATCTCCAGACAGAGACACCGTTATAGTGGTGAGTTGTATCTCCAGACAGAGACGCAGTTATAGTGGTGAGTTGTATCTCCAGACAGAGACGCAGTTATAGTGGTATCTCCAGACAGAGACTCAGTTATAGTGGTGAGGTATATCTCCAGACAGAGACGCAGTTATAGTGGTATCTCCAGACAGAGACACAGTTATAGTGGTGAGGTATATCTCCAGACAGAGACACAGTTATAGTGGTGAGTTGTATCTCCAGACAGAGACACAGTTATAGTGGTGAGTTGTATCTCCAGACAGAGACACAGTTATAGTGGTTACTCCAGACAGAGACACAGTTATAGTGGTTACTCCAGACAGAGACACAGTTATAGTGGTATCTCCAGACAGAGACACTGTTGTAGTGGTGAGTTGTAATCTCTAGACAGAGACACTGTTGTAGTGGTGAGTTGTATCTCTAGACAGAGACACTGTTGTAGTGGTGAGTTGTATCTCTAGACAGAGACACAGTTATAGTGGTGAGTTGTATCTCTAGACAGAGACACTGTTGTAGTGGTGAGTTGTATCTCTAGACAGAGACACAGTTGTAGTGGTGAGTTGTATCTCTAGACAGAGACACAGTTATAGTGGTGAGTTGTATCTCTAGACAGAGACACAGTTGTAGTGGTGAGTTGTATCTCTAGACAGAGACACAGTTATAGTGGTGAGTTGTATCTCTAGACAGAGACACAGTTGTAGTGGTGAGTTGTATCTCTAGACAGAGACACAGTTATAGTGGTGAGTTGTATCTCTAGACAGAGACACTGTTGTAGTGGTGAGTTGTATCTCTAGACAGAGACACAGTTGTAGTGGTGAGTTGTATCTCTAGACAGAGACACCGTTGTAGTTGTGAGTTGTATCTCCAGACAGAGACACTGTTGTAGTGGTGAGTTGTATCTCTAGACAGAGACACCGTTGTAGTGGTGAGTTGTATCTCTAGACAGAGACACCGTTGTAGTTGTGAGTTGTATCTCCAGACAGAGACACAGTTATAGTGGTTACTCCCTAAAGAGACACAGTTATAATGGTGAGTTGTATCTCCCGACAGAGACACAGTTATAGTGGTGAGTTGTATCTCCCGACAGAGACACAGTTATAGTGGTTACTCCCTAAAGAGACACAGTCATAGTGGTTACTCCAGACAGAGACACAGTTATTGTGGTGAGTTGTATCTCCCGACAGAGACACAGTTATAGTGGTTACTCCCTAAAGAGACACAGTCATAGTGGTTACTCCAGACAGAGACACAGTTATTGTGGTGAGTTGTAGCTCTAGACAGAGACACAGTTGTAGTGGTGAGTTGTATCTCCAGACAGACACACAGTTGTAGTGGTGAGTTGTATCTCCAGACCGAGACGCAGTTATAGTGATGAGGTGTATATCTAGACAGAGACACAGTTATAGTGGTGAGTTGTATCTCCAGACCGAGACGCAGTTATAGTGATGAGGTGTATATCTAGACAGAGACACAGTTAAAGTGGTGAGGTGTATATCTAGACAGAGACACAGTTATAGTGGTGAGTTGTGTCTCCAGTGGTGCTTTTACATAATGTATTTGTTTTAAACATGATCTGGTTAAAAAGGAGGAGGGTTGGATCTCGCCAGACACTGGAACAGAAGTGGTTGAGAAACACTGTACTGCACTGCCAATGTTATGTGTCAGCACTACTGCCTGTCTAAGTAGGGTGTGTAGGGTCAGGGTGTGTGTATGGAGGCATGCACAGTGACGTGGGCTGGTGTGGATAAAATGCCAGGGTCCAATGCATGTCCCAGTCTGCAGCTGCAACTTTGTGTTTTTTTTTAATAAGGCTGATTGAGGAATTTGGTTTAAGATAGGGAAGAATAATAGATATACTGTAGGGTAGAAACTCAACATGTTTTTAAACGTCCACTTGCCATCTATCCAGTCTGTCCATAGGCCTCTCTGAGCTATGTAAATCAAATTTGGGAATGTTAACAAATAAAGTGACATGAAACCAGCGAACAGGAAGGGCGAGTCATTTATTTCGCTCCTTCCCCTAAGAACTTCACCAAAGACAGTACTCGTGATTACTGTTCTCCTACCGGCAGGATATTATGCTGGCAGGACCATTGCAAAATGTATGTATAAAAAAAAAGTCCCCCGGCAAAGACATGCTAAACTTTGACTAGCAATAAAACATTTTAAAAAATCACAGCATTGCAACAACCTCTGAAGAAATCCATGTATAATTTGACGTATTTTAACTTTGTATTATTTCTACCAGAATTTTATTTTGGGGGAAAAAATACTGGCATATTCAAAGCTTTTATGTAGGCTATATTTAAAGAAATACACTTTTAATAAAATATAAATATGTTATTGGAATTACTCATTAGTATCTGCAAAACTTAAATGTGTCTCTTGTGCTTGGCACTAGGTTTAATACAGAGTACTGGTGACTCCTTATACCTAGGTGTAAACTCTCCTTCCAGACATTAAGATTCTCCAATCCAAAATTAAATCTAGGATCTGCTTCCTATTCCGCAACAAAGGATCCTTCACTCATGCTGCCAAACATATCCTCGTAAAACTGACTATCCTACCGATCCTTGACTTTGATGTCATTTACAAAATAGCCTCCAACACTCTACTCAGCAAATTGGATGTAGTCTATCACAGTGCCACCCGTTTTGTCACCAAAGCCCCACATACTACCCACCACTGCAACCTGTATGCTCTCGTTGGCTGGCCCTCTCTTCATATTCGTCGCCAAACCTACTGGCTCCAGGTCATCTATAAGTCTTTGCTAGGTAAAGCCCCGCCTTATCTCAGCCCACTGGTCACCATAGCAGCACCTGCCTTTAGCATGCTCCAGCAGGTATATTTCACTGGTCATCCCCAAAGCCAACTCCCCATTTGGCCTCCTTTCCTTCCAGTTCTCTGCTGCCAATGACTGGAACAAATTGCAAAGATCACTGACTAAGCATCAGCTGTCAGGGCAGCTTACTGATCATTGCACCTGTACACAGCCCATCGGTAAATAGCCCACCCAACTACCTCATCTCCATATTGTTGTTATTATATTTTGCTCCTTTGCACCCCAGTATCTCTACAGTCGTGGCCAAAAGTTTTGAGAATGACACAAATATTAATTTTAAAAGTTTGCTACCTCAGTTTGTATGATGGCAATTTGCATATACTCCAGAATGTTATGAAGAGTGATCAAATGAATTGCAATTAATTGCAAAGTCCCTCTTTGCCATGCAAATGAACTGAATCCCCAAAAAACATTTCCACTGCATTTCAGCCCTGACACAAAAGGACCAGCTGACATGTCAGTGATTCTCTCGTTAACACAGGTGTGAGGGTTGACGGGGACAAGGCTGGAGATCACTCTATCATCCTTATTGAGTTCAAATAATAGACTGGAAGCTTCAAAAGGAGGGTGGTGCTTGGTATCATCGTTCTTCCTCTGTCAACCATGGTTACCTGGAAGGAAACACGTGCCGTCATCATTGCTTTGCACAAAAAGGGCTTCACAGGCAAGAATGTTGCTGCCAGTAAGATTGCACCTAAATCAGCCAATTATCGGATCATCAAGAACTTCAAGGAGAGCGGTTCAATTGTTATGAAGGCTTCAGGGCGCCCAAGAAAGTCCAGCAAGCGCCAGGACCGTCTCCTAAAATTGATTCAGCTGCGGGATCGGGGCATCACTAGAGTACAGAGCTTTCTCAGGAATGGCAGCAGGCAGGTGTGAGTGCATCTGCACGCACAGCGAGGGGAAGACTTTTGGAGGGTGGCCTGGTGTCAAGAAGAGCAGCAAAGAAGCCACTTCTCTCCAGGAAACACATCAGGGACAGACTGATATTCTGCAAAAGGTACAGGGATTGGACTGCTGAGGACTGGAGTAAAGTCATTTTCTCTGATGAATCCCCTTTCCGATTGTTTGGGGCATCCGGAAAAGAGCTTGTCCGGAGAAGACAACGTGAGCGTGAGCGCTCACAATTTTGCCTAAGAACACGGCCATGAATAAAGAATGGTACCAACACATCCTCCGAGAGCAACTTCTCCCAATCATCCAGGAACAGTTTGGTGACGAACAAATGCCTTTTCCAGTATGATGGAGCACCTTGCCATAAGGCAAAAGTGATAACTAAGTGGCTCTGGGGAACAAAACATTGATATTTTGGGTCCATGGCCAGGAAACTCCTCAGACCTTAATCCCATTAAGAACTTGTGGTCAATCCTCAAGAGGCGGGTGGACAAACAAAAACCAACAAATTCTGACAAACTCCAAGCATTGATTATGCAAGACTGGGCTGCCATCAGTCAGGATGTGGCCCAGAAGTTAATTGACAGCATGCCAGGGTGGATTGCAGAGGTCTTGAAAAGAGGGGTCAACACTGCAAATATTGACTCTTTGCATCAACTTCATGTAATTGTCAATAAAATCCTTTGACACTTATGAAATGCTTGTAATTATACTTCAGTATTCTATAGTAACATCTGACAAAAGTATCTAAGACACTGAAGCAGCAAACTTTGTGGAAGTTAATATTTGTGTCACTCAACTTTTGGCCCTGATTGTACTTCCTCATTCATCTTCTGCACACCTATCACTCCAGTGTATAATTGCTAAATTGTAATTATTTCACCACTATGGCCTATTTATTGCCCTACCTCCTTAATCTTACTACATTTGCACACACTGTATATTGATTTTTCTATTGTGTTATTGACTGTATATTTGTTTATCCCATGTGTAACTCTTGTGTTGTTGTTTGTGTCGCACTGCTTTGCTTTATCTTGGCCAGGTCGAAGTTGGAAATGAGAACTTGTTCTCCACTGACCTACCTGGTTAAATAAATTTAAAAAATCCATACTCCACCCACTCCTGCAACCCAATGCACAGTTCTACTTATTGTTTTGTAAAGAGAACCTTTCTTCTTGTTTCAGCTAGGGGGAAATTCTCAGTAGGGTCTCTACTAACCAAACTGTGTAGATTTGGAGGGGGACTGTGTCATATATACCCAGCAGCACTTCGTTCTCCACCCCATTTATAGCGCCCAATGCCGTATTCTGTAATAGACTGTACATGGGATAATTATTGGCTTGTAGAGAGAACCTTTCTACCTGTCTCAGCTAAAGGGGGTGGGAAATACTCAGTAGGGTCACTACTAACCAAATAAGGTTTTCTTTGTATGGGGGCTTTCTCTCTCCAATATGTATCCCGCGTAGAGTCTATTACATGTTTTGAAATGCAGGTTTTTTTTTTAAGGCAACGAACGTGACGTCATCATTTTTGCTGCTGGCAGAATACTGGTGGCGTGCCGGTGACAGTACAGTAAGAATGTTAAGAAACTGACTTTACGGTCAAAAGAGATTTGTTTGCCACTGTTTGGTGTTCTTTTCTGTCATCTGGAGCTAACTCTCACAAGCAGCCGTCACATTCGATCGAGCGGAACAGATTGAAGAAAACAGGTCAAGTTTGTACATTTGCAACGTGCTTTGTTCTCAAAGGATAGATTCGTATATGGTGGTCGGTCAACAAGTTGTCTGATTTCAGTTACAGGTATGTGGATAACCTGAACCTTCTGTTGTAGGCTATTTGAGATGCTGACATTGGAAAAAAATATATGTTGCCTAATAATAACTGATGTAATAATAATAATAACTTATTTATAGCCTAATAAGGCACTATATGGAAACATAGTCGCCAAACAGGATCCGTTTTTTGGGGTTTTGACTGACAAGAGAGGGGGGAACATTTGCCAACTTCTGCATACAATGTTGCCAACAATGTCTCATGATGACAGCAACTCTCCCCGCAAAATTGTTACATTAATTTAGTTTGGAATGATTGATGCTGGACGAATTCGCGGCATTTGTGGGTGGTGCACCTTTTTCTGGTAAAGCGAAACCGAACCTATCACTCATTGTGTAGTCTATTCGTTCAGTCTCTCTCCAGTTTCTCCGATAAGTCCTTGAAATACCTCACTATGGACCTATTTTCGTTACCCACAAGAAAGGTGGTCGTGTATTGAGACCTACGGCTAGATGTATTGACTTGCTGTCAGCATGTCATTAGTTGGGAAGCGCAGCTTGAGTGGAAATTCCACTGTTTTGCAATTCATGTGACTTTTTCAGTTAGGCAGAGGGGGCCTGAATACATCCTTCCCTTTTCTGCAACTGTCCTCTGTCAGCTGCTTTTGAAGCCAGGGGTGTAGGCCTATTGCTCTGGTGGTGTTATGCACCTTAATACAATTACCACAATCTATCTCTTCTCCTTATCTCTCCTTACTCTTTTCTATTTACTCCTCCTATCCAATCTGCTTTCCAACTGTCTCTTTCTCGACCTTACCCACCTTCCCTCTCTCTCTTGCTCTCTTCTCTCCACCTGCCCCTCTCCCTCTAGGCCTGTCTCTAGGTGGTGATGGGTTCTATGTTCCGTAGTGAGGAGGTGTGCCTGGTGCAGCTCTTCCTCCAGTCTGGTTCAGCCTATAACTGTGTCAGTGAACTGGGAGAACTGGGCCTGGTCGAGTTCAGAGACGTGAGTTCTGTTCTCCCCCGATCTCGTTTGTCTCATATCTTCGCGTGACTAAAGATTCACTGGCTTAGAACTAATAGCTGCAACTAACATCTCAACCGTCTTGCTATGAATAACTAAGTTTGACATTAACGACGTGTCAACTAAATCAAGCCTCGTGTGAATAACTTGTGAGTAACTAACTGTCTCTTTTGCTAATTCCCTCCGTGGTGAATCAGTTGAACCCCAATGTCAACTCCTTCCAGAGGAAGTTTGTGGGGGAGGTAAGACGATGTCAGGAACTGGAGAAAACCTTCAGTGAGTATCTAGATCTCTCACACTATCGTCTCCTAAACCGCTCATTAAAACCCCTATACTAATACAGGAAAATTATGTTTGACAGTTTTCTCCTATGCATTTCTCTTTCTCTCTCTCTCCGGTCTTTCTATCCTTCCATATCTTTCTCCCTGTCTCTCCCTCCATCTCTCTGTCTTTTCATCCTTCTCTCCACTCAGCGTTCCTGGAGCAGGAGATCAATAGGTCCCTTTTGCCCCCCCTCCATGGCCCGACCCCCTGCCCGAACCCCTCGGCCCCCCAGCCCAGAGAGTTGCTCACCATTGAGGAGGAGAGTGAGAGGCTGGCCAGGGAGCTCAAAGAGGTGTCCAGGAACAGAGACAGTCTCAGAGCCCAGCAGATCCAGCTCAGCCAGTACAAAGGAGTTCTCACCCAGACCCACTCCCTCACCGCCTCACAGGTCAAAACTACACCTCCCATCACCACCCTCTCTCAATTCAATTTCAATTTAAGGGCTTTATTGGCATGGGAAACATATGTTTACATTGGCAAAGCAAGTGAAGCAGATAAATAAACAAAAGTGAAATTAACAATGCAAATGAACAGTAAACATTACACTCACAGAAGTTCCAAAATAATAAAAACATTTCAAATGTCATATTATATACAAATACAGTATTGTAACGATGTGCAAACAGTTAAAGTACAAAAGGGAAAATAAATAAACATATACAGTGGGGCAAAAAAGTATTTAGTCAGCCACCAATTGTGCAAGTTCTCCCATTTAAAAAGATGAGAGAGGAGGACAGAGGAGCCTCTTAAAGAATAAGTTACTGGTCTGTGAGAGCCAGAAATCTTGCTTGTTTGTAGGTGACCAAATACTTATTTTCCACCATAATTTGCAAATAAATTCATTAAAAATCCTACAATGTGATTTTCTGGATTTTATTTCTCATTTTGTCTGTCATAGTTGAAGTGTACCTATGATGAAAATTATAGGGCTCTCTCATCTTTTTAAGTGGGAGAACATGCACAATTGGTGGCTGACTAAATACTTTTTTGCCCCACTGTATATGGGTTGTATTTACAATGGTGTTTGTTCTTCACTGTTTGTCCTTTTCTTGTGGCAACAGGTCACAAAATGTACTGCTGTGATGGCTCACTGATATTTCACCCAGTAGATATGGGAGTTTATCAAAATTGGGTTTGTGTTTGAATTCTTTGTGGATCTGTGTAATCTGAGGGAAATATGTGTCTCTAATATCATACATATAATGTCATACATTTGGCAGGAGATTAGGAAGTGCAGCTCAGTTTCCACCTCATTTTGTGGGAAGTGTGCACTTAGCCTGTCTTCTCTTGAGAGCCAGTTCTGCCCACGACGGCCTTTCTCAATAGCAAGGCTATGCTCACTGAGTCTATACATAGTCAAAGTTTTCCTTAAGTTTGGGTCAGTCATAGTGGTCAGGTATTCTGCCACTGTGTACTCTCTGTTTAGGGCCAAATAGCATTCTAGTTTGCTCGTTTTTTTGTTAATCCTTTCTAATGTGTCAAGTAAATATATTTTTGTTTTCTCATGATTTGGTTGGCTCTAATTGTGTTGCTGTCCTGGGGCTCTGTAGGGTCTGTTTGTGTTGGTGAACAGAGCCCCAGGACCAGCTTGCTTAGGGGACTCTTCTCCAGGTTCATCTCTCTGTAGGTGATGGCTTTGTTATGGAAGGTTTGGGAATCGCTTCCTTTTAGGTGGTTGTAGAATTTAACGTCTCTTTTCTGGATTTTGATAATTAGTGGGTATCAGCCTAATTCTGCTCTGCATGCTTTATTTGGTGTTTTACGTTATACACAGAATATATTTTTGCGGAATTCTGCATGCAGTCTCAATTTGGTTTTTGGCCCATTTTGTGAATTATTGGTTGGTGAGCGGACCCCAGACCTCACAACCACAAATGTCAATGAGTTCTATAACTGATTCAAGTAATTTTAGCCAGATCCTAATTATGTAGAATGTTATGTTCCTTTTGATGGCATAGAAGGCCCTTCTTGCCTTGCCTCAGCTTGTTCACAGCTTTTTGGAGGTTACCTGTGGCGATGATGTTTAGGCCGAGTGCAACGGTGTCAAGATGGAATTAGCATTTGTGGTCCGTCCAACTAGACCATTTTTAGAACCATTACTTTTGTTATGCTGAGATTTACTGGCAGGGCCCAGGTCTGACAGAATCTGTGCTGCTGTAGGCCCTCCTTGGTTGGGGACAGAAGCACCAGATCATCAGCAAACAGTAGACATTTGACTTCAGATTATATTAGGGCGAGGCCGGGTGCTGCAGACTGCTCTAGTGCTCGCGCCAATTAGTTGATATATATGTTGAAGAGGGTGGGGCTTAAGCTGCATCCCTGTCTCACCCCATGGCCCTTTGGAAAGAAATGTGTGTTTTTTTGGCAATTTTAACCGCGTACTTGTTTGTGTACGTGGATTTTATAATGTACTGTCGTGGCCAAAAGTTGAGAATGACACAAATATTCATTTTCACAAAGTCTGCTGCCTCAGTGTCTTTAGATATTTTTGTCAGATGTTAGTATGAAATACTGAAGTATAATCAAGCATATCATAAGTGTCAAAGGCTTTTATTGACAATTACATGAAGTTGATGCAAAGAGTCAATATTTGCAGTGTCAACCCTTCTTTTTCAAGACCTCTGCAATCCTCCCTGGCATGCTGTCAATTAACTTCTGGGCCACATCCTGACTGATGGCAGCCCATTCTTGCATAATCAATGCTTGTGTTTTGTCAGAATTTGTGGATTTTTGATTTTCCACCCACCTCTTGAGGATTGACCACAAGTTCTCAATGGGATTAAGGTCTGGGGAGTTTCCTGGCCATAGACCCCAAATATCAATGTTTTGTTCCCCGAGCCACTTAGTTATCACTTTTGCCTAATGGCAAGATGCTCCATCATGCTGGAAAAGGCATTTTTCGTCACCAAACTGTTCCTGGATGGTTGGGAGAAGTTGCTCTCGGAGGATGTGTTGGTACCATTCTTTATTCATGGCTGTGTTCTTAGGCAAAATTGTGAGTGAGCCAACTCCCTTGGCTGAGAAGCAACCCCACACATGAATGGTCTCAGGATGCTTTACTGTTGGCATGACATAGGACTGATGGTAGCGCTCACGTTGTCTTCTCCGCACAAGCTTTTTTTCCGGATGCCCCAAACAATCGGAAAGGGGATTCAGAGAAATGACTTTACCCCAGTCTTCAGCAGTCCAATCCCTGTACCTTTTGCAGAATATCAGTCTGTCCCTGATGTTTTTCCTGGAGAGAAGTGGCTTCTTTGCTGCCCTTCTTGACACCAGGCCATCCTCCAAAAGTCTTTGCCTCACTGTGCGTGCAGATACACTCACACCTGCCTGCTGCCATTCCTGAGCAAGCTCTGTACTGGTGGTGCCCAATCCCGCAGCTGAATCAACTTTAGGAGACAGTCCTGGCGCTTGCTGGACTTTTTTAGGCGCACTGAAGCCTTCACAACAATTGAACCGCTGTCCTTGAAGTTCTTGATGAACCGATAAATGGCTGATTTAGGTGCAGTCTTACTGGCAGCAATATCCTTGCCTGTGAAGCCCTTTTTGTGCAAAGCAATGATGACCGCACGTGTTTCCTTGCAGGTAACCATGTTTGACAGAGGAAGAACAATGATTCCAAGCACCACCCTCCTTTTGAAGCTTGCAGTCTGTTATTCGAACTCAATCAGCATGACAGAGTGATCTCCAGCCTTGTCCTTATCAACACTCACACCTGTGTTAACGAGAGAATCACTGAAATGTCAGCTGGTCCTTTTGTGGCAGGGCTGAAATGCAGTGGAAATGTTTTTGGGGGATTCAGTTTATTTGGATGGCAAAGAGGGACTTTGCAATTAATTGCAATTCATCTGATCACTCTTCATAACATTCTGGAGTATATGCAAATTGCCATCATACAAACTGAGACAGCAGACTTTGTGAAAATTAATATTTGTGTCATTCTCAAAACTTTTGGCCACGACTGTAGTATGTTTCTCCCCCAACACCACTATCCATTCATTTGCATAGCAGACTCTCATGCCAAATTCAGTCAAAGGCTTTTTTTAAATTAATAAAGCATGAGAAGACTTTGGCTTTGTTTTGTTTTGTTTGTTTGTCAATTAGAGTGTGCACGGTGAATACGTTGTCTATCGTACAGGAATTTGGTAGAAAGCCAATTTGACATTTGCTCAGTACATTGTTTTCACTGAGGAAATGTATGTGTCTGCTGTTAATGATAATGTGGAGGATTTTTCCAAGGTTGCTGTTGACACATATCCCACGCTATTGGGGTGAAATTTGTCTCCACTTTTGAGGATTGGGGCGATCCAAATATTGGGGGAATTTTATTTATTTACCTTTATTTAAATAGGCAAGTCAGTTAAGAACAAATTCTTATTTTCAATGACGGCCTAGGAACAGTGAGTTAACTGCCTTGTTCAGAGGTGGAACGACAGATCCTTCCGGTTACTAGTCCAATGCTCTAACCACTAGGCTACCTGCCGTCCCAGGAAGATGGCAAGAGCTAAGGATGATGTTAAAGAGTTTAAGTACAGCCAATTGGAATTTGTTGTCTGTATATTTTATTGTTTTATTTCTCTCTCTCTCTTCTCTGTCTCTCTCGCTCTCTCTCACACAACCAGACACACTCCTTCAGAGAACCTAAACGACTGTTTGGATGTGTTAAAGTCTCCCGAACCCTTTTTATTGTTTCCTCTTACAGGCTCCACCTTCTCTACGTGAAACAGTAGGCATATTGGAGCCTAACCGACAGGATGTTCACCTCCAGTAAGCATCATTGGTCAAAGTGATTGCCAGTGTCCTTCCACCTTATTATTTTTATTTTTTACATTGGCTCTGGACAATGATTGATTTTCAAGTTGGTCAACATCCTCTTTTGCCAACTTACCTATTTCTTTGCTCGTCTCTCATCCTTCTCTCTTCTGCAGTTTTGTGGCCGGTGTGGTCCACCCCTGGAAAGTCCCATCATTTGAGCGGTTGCTATGGCGAGCATGCCGCGGGTACGTCGTCGTGGACTTCAGAGAGATGGAGGAGCAGCTGGAGCATCCTGTCACGGTGAGGAGAGAGGGAGAGGAGGAGGAAAGGAATGAAGAGAAAAGTTATACTTACAGTAAAACTCCACCCTATATTTTGGTATTTGTTTAATTTATCTTTCGGTATTTGTTTCATTAGTCCATAATTGATATAGTCCCAAAATGTTTTGCATATCGGCAATCAAGTTGCATCATATGCTAAATGCATAATACTGGCTGTATTTCTGTGGGTTGGAAGTTATATATCTTGAAACAAATCAAAAACAGAAAACAAAAGTTTTTGGGGTGGAATTTTCATATAAGTAAGAGTGGCAAACAAGATGGTCAATGCATCAACATTTCTAATATGTGATGGGATTGCAGGGGGAGATGGTGCAGTGGACAGTGTTCCTCGTATCCTACTGGGGAGATCAGATTGGACAAAAGGTCAAGAAGATCTGTGATTGGTAAGTAAACCTGTCCACTTCTTGTGGTGTCATTTACCACATTGCGGTGGTCCATGTACATGCTTGTTTAATGACCCTTGTCTTTCTTGCACCTCCTGGATAACTTGCATTTCCAGCTTCCACGCGCAGGTGTTTGAGTATCCTGACAGTCCCACGGAGAGAGAGGAGATTCTCCAGGGACTGCAGGGCAGAATTGAAGACATCAAATCAGTAAGTCAGACACGAGCGCTGTATAAAATGCATTCACCTTCAACTTTGATGCTCTATCACTAAACTTCACTAGAAATCATTGGGTACAGCAAACAGAGCGAACGTTTACTGTCTGTAAAGCTCCTCCGAACTCCATCTCTAATCCACACCTTCCCCCTTTCGTCCTTCACCCCTCTGCCCTCCCCTCCTCAGGTCCTCTTTCAGACAGAGCAGTTCCTCCAGCAGATGTTGGTGCGTACAGTAGCGGTGTTGCCCCAGTGGAAGGTGCGGGTCCAGAAGTCTAAGGCAGTCCAGGCCGTACTGAACCTCTGCAGCCCCTCCGTCACCGACAAGTGTCTGATCGCTGAAGCCTGGTGTCCCGTCCGCAAGCTGCCCGAGCTGCAGAGCGCCCTGAGGGAAGGAGGGGTGAGCGAGGGGAAGGAAACAGGGACCTGGAGATGGGAGACACAGAAGAAGGGAGAATAGAGGAGGGACAGAGATTGTGTGCGGTTGAGTAACGCAACAAGAGCGAGTTAGTTGTATGTTGTCGTCACTCTGTTTAAATGTAGGAATGGATGTCATTTTACACAGTACCCTAAATGTGTATGACCTTAAGCCCCTTCATCTGCTCTCTGTCTCTCCCCCTATCAGAGGAAGAGTGGCAGCGGGGTGGACTCGTTCTACAACCGCCTCCCCTGCTCCACGCCTCCTCCTACACTGTTTCCCACCAACTCCTTCACTGCAGGCTTCCAGAACATTGTAGACGCCTACGGAGTGGCCAGTTACCGCGAGGTCAACCCAGGTATCAGTCCAATCAATACATCAATTCGTTTAGCGGTCACTTCCAACCTCTAACCAGCCAACAACCCAGGGAAGAACCAGCTCCTCTGGTATATGTCAGCGATCAGAACTATTATGCCCCCCCCGTTCTCTCATTCGCCCCTCTCTCTGTTTTCTCCTCTCCTACTTTCTCTGGCTAACCTCTCTCCATCCCCATATCTCCCTCCACCTCTCTCTCATTCCCTCCTCCCCTCTGTCTCTGTAGCGGTGTACACCATCATCACGTTCCCCTTCCTGTTTGCTGTGATGTTTGGGGACGTGGGTCACGGTCTGCTGATGTCCCTGGCTGCCCTCTGGATGGTTCTGGAGGAGAAGGACCCCAAACTCAGGAACAACACTAATGAGGTCACACAGACACACTCACACACAGTCGCACCTTTTCATACACACCCTTTAAATTGGGAGACTGACAAATCTGATTCACAGGAACAGTCCTAATATACTGTCTCTCTGTGTGTGGTTTAGATCTGGCGGATGATGTTTGGAGGACGTTATCTGATCCTGTTGATGGGACTGTTCTCTGTCTACACTGGGGCCATCTACAATGAGTGTTTTAGCAGAGGACTCAGCCCCTTCAGCTCGGGCTGGCATGTAGGACCCATGTTTGAGAACGGAGAGTGGAAGTAAGGACACACACACACATACACGTGTGCCCATGTCGGTCACTCACACATGCATAACAGCGACACAATCACTTTTCTGATTGTCCTGTATGTTATGTTTACAATATGAGTTTTGTGTCTCTCTCTCTCTCTTCTTCTCTTAGTCCAACAACTGTTAAAGAGAACAACTTCCTGTCCCTGGACCCTAACATCACTGGGGTTTTTACAGGACCCTATCCTTTTGGTATCGACCCGGTATGGAAATGCACCTCACACTGCCTCCATCTTTCTCTCACTCCTCCGTCTCTCGCTCTCAGTCTATCTCTTCCTCATCTCTCTGTAATGATTGTTTCCATGACTGTCTGTCTGTCCCTCTCAGATCTGGGGTATGTCCAACAACCACCTGACGTTCCTCAACTCCTACAAGATGAAGATGTCTGTCATTATCGGGGTCATCCACATGACCTTCGGAGTCTGTCTGGCCTTCTTCAACTACATGTGAGGGAACGTGTGTGTGTGTGTGTGTGTGTGTGCCTGTACGGGTTGGGGTCAATTCCATTTAAATTCAGAAAGTATTCCAATTTCACATTTTTTTCATTGAAAAGCATTGTAGAGAATTAGAATTTGAGTGTACTTCCTGTATTGACCCCAATCCTGGTGTGAATGGAACTGCAAGGGAGTATCACTGTAATCTAATAATTTTCTCACCATCCCTCTTGCTATCCCTACCCCTCTCTCTACTCAAACCCATCCTTCTGTCTATGCATTCCTTCTCTCTACCCATCTCTCTCTACTAATCCCTCTCCCTCTACCCACCCACTTCTCTCTTTGTCTCTCTCTATTCATCCTTCTCCCACTCTACCCATCCCTCTCTCCCCTATCCCTCCAGACACTTTAACCAGTTGAGCAGTGTGTTCCTGGTACTGATCCCAGAGCTGTTCTTCATGCTGTGTCTGTTTGGTTACCTGGTCTTCATGGTCATCTTCAAGTGGCTGGCCTTCGACACGACCCACTCTAACTCCGCCCCCAGCATCCTCATCCACTTCATAGACATGTTCCTATTCGCCGAGAACAAGGACAACCCGCCCCTCTACAGAGGACAGGTGTCTGTCTGAATGTATCTGTCTGAATGTGTGTGTTTTGTGGGGAAACATGATGCCACTGTACAGGACTGGTATGTTTGTGGAAGGGCACACAACGTGCTCACTCCAATGTACTTATTTGTCTAAAGTATGCTTAATGTTACCTGAGTCCTTGAAAATATAAGCTATAGGTAAACAATGGTATGGCAGCATGCTCTCTCCAAAATACAACCTGCACTCTAGTGTGTGTGTGTGTGTGTGACGTCCTAACTCCCTCTCTCTCTGTACTGTAGTTGGTGGTGCAGAAGGTCCTGGTGGTACTGGCGCTGTGTTCTGTTCCAGTCCTGCTGCTGGGGAAACCCATCCATCAATACATCACACACAAGAGGAAGCACCGGCACATGGTGAGCAACTGTGTTGTCTTGTCTGGGCGTGTGCTATGCCTATTGATTTGAGCGTAAGTATCTAGGATGACTTTGTTTAGTCTTATGTGTATAACATCTGTATGTGTAATATACGTAAACTCAGCAAGAAAAGAAACGTCCCTTTTTCAGGACCCTGTGTTTCAAAGATAATTAGTAAAAATCCAAATAACTTCACAGATCTTCATTGTAAAGGGTTTAAACACTGTTTCCCATGTGTGTTCAATGAACCATAAACAATTCATGAACATGCACCTGTAGAACGGTCATGAAGACACTAACAGCAATTAAGGTCAGTTATGAAAACTTAGAACACGAAAGAGGCCTTTCTACAGACTTTGAAAAACACCAAAAGAAAGATGCCCAGGGTGCTTTAGACATGCTGCAACGAGGCATGAAGACTGCAGAGGTGGCCAGGGAAATAAATTGCAATGTCCGTACTGTGAGACGCCCAAGACAGCAATACAGGGAGACCGGACGGACAGCTGATTGTCCTCGCAGTGGCAGACCACGTGTAAGAACACCTGCACAGGATTGGTACATCTGAACATCTCACCTGTGGGACAGGTACAGGATGGCAACAACAACTGCCTGAGTTACACCAGGAACGCACAATCCCTCCATCAGTGCTCAGACTGTCTGCAAAAGGCTGAGAGAGGCTGGACTGTGGGCTTGTAAGCCTGTTGTAAGGCAGGTCCTCACCAGACCGGCAACAACGTCACCTATGGGCTCAAACCCACCGTCGCTGGACCAGACAGGACTAGCAAAAAGTGCTCTTCACTGACCGGTCGTGGTTTTGTCTCACCAGGGGTGATGGTCGGATTAGCATTTATCATCAAAGGAATGAGCGTTACATTGAGGCCTGTACTCTGGAGCGGGATCGATTTGGAGGTGGAGGGTCCGTCATGGTCTGGGGCAGTATGTCACAGCATCATCGGACTGAGCTTGTTGTCATTGCAGGCAATCTCAACGCTGTGTGTTACAGGGAAGACATCCTCCTCCCTCATGTGGTACCCTTCCTGCAGGCTCATCCTGACATGACCCTCCAGCATGACAATGCCACCAACCATACTGCTCGTTCTGTGCGTGATTTCCTGCAAGACAGGAATGTCAGTGTTCTGCCATGGCCAGCGAAGAGCCGGATCGCAATCCCATTGAGTACGTCTGGGACCTGTTGGATCGGAGGGTGAGGGCTAGGGCCATTCCCCCCAGAAATGTCCGGGAACCTTGGTGGAAGAGTGGGGTAACATCTCACAGAAAGAACTGGCAAATCTGGTGCAGTCCATGAGGAGGAGATGCACTGCAGTACTTAATACAGCTGGTGGCCACACAAGATACTGACTGTTACTTTTGATTTTGACCCTCCCTTTGTTCAGGGACACATTATTCCATATCTGTAGTCACAGTTTATGTCTCAAGTTGTTGAATCTTGTTAAGTTTGCTGAAAATAAACGCAGATGACAGTGAGAGGGCGTTTCTTTTTTTTTTGCTGAGTTTATTATGTGTGTTTATATACAGTATGTATTATAATCTCTGTGAGTGGGTCTGATGTGATTGTGTCTTCCAGGCAGGAGACAGACGACCCCTGTTGGCTGAGAGCAGTTCCATCAATGCTCATCAGGGAGAGGTGGGGAGTCACAGAGAGGAGGAGGTGGTGAGAGGGAGCGAGTCATCATTGTGTTACCCGTGCTAGCTCCGTTTCAATATACTCATAGCCCGAGCTAGTGTCACAAGGAATAACATATTACTCCGTCCAACTTCTCTACCCTTTTTCCCTGTCTTAAAAAAAAAGAATCTAAATCTCTGTGCATCTCTGTAGGATTTTGACGCTGCTGATGCGTTCATGCACCAGGCCATCCACACCATAGAGTACTGTCTAGGCTGCATCTCCAACACAGCCTCCTACCTACGACTGTGGGCCCTCAGCCTTGCACACGCACGTGAGTCACACACGCACACACACACTTTCCCCACTGATTTACAGTGACTTACTGATCGCACACTGACTCATTTCTTTAAGAGTGCTAACTCATTCTAGCGCCTACTCAGTGTGTCCCCTTTCACCCTCCAGAGCTGTCGGAGGTGCTCTGGACGATGGTGCTGCATAACGCCCTGACCTGGCAAGGCAAAATGGGATCTGTGATCCTGTTTCTGTTCTTCATCGTCTTCGCGGTGCTGACAGTCTCCGTCCTGCTGGTCATGGAGGGCCTGTCTGCCTTCCTGCATGCCCTGCGTCTGCACTGGTGAGAGAAGGGGGACCGGGGGGGGGGGTGAGAATGAGAGAGAGATGGTGGGAAGGAATTAGTCGAAGGGGAGAGGAGTGTGTGAAGAGTGTGTGAAGAGTGTGTGAATGGAGAATAAGATCAAATATATTATTCATTAAAAAAAAATGTAATGCAATATTGTCTGTTGATTTTTGAAAATGTTGTCTCTCTCCTAGGGTGGAGTTCCAGAATAAATTCTACAGTGGAACAGGTTACAAGCTGAACCCTTTCTCCTTCTCTTCCATAATCCACGCCTCGTCTGATCATTTCAACGATCAATGAATTATGATTGCCAAATGGTTATATTAACTTGCTCTGCACCTATCACACTGCACACATTTCAGAATGATTGCTGTCTTTTTTTGTACACTCTGTGTTTTGTAAAATGTGTTCAATGTACAAGAATACATTTAGGCCTTTGCACTATGCTATGGGGTGTTTATGTGCCTATTTCAGCATGCATGCTGTGTCATCAAAATCAGAATTTCTTTCTTGTTCCTTCTTTGCACTGATCATGTGGTGGGTCTGTAAATTCACTCTGGCTGTCTACTCTGATTTCAGGAATTTACGAACACGCAACACCCGTTGAATGAATGGTGTCTGCAATTATTTTGAATTCAATTGTTGCCAGCAGTACAGTTAGTCACCAATGCCCTAGATAACACGAAAATAGTCTAACCAGCTCTGCTAGGGTGAATAAAATGGTCAGAGTTAGGTGTTCTCTCATTTGTGTTTGGATGTAGCTAGCAAGCTAGCCACCTTTAGCCAGTTAGCTCGGGTGCTTGACTGCTGTTGTGAGGTCAGAACGCTCGGATCAACCCTACTCCTCAGCCAGAGCTCCCAGTGTGCGCTCTGAACACCCCGAGAGCAAAACGCTCAGAATTCACAAAAGGACAATCTAACAACGCTCTGAATTTATGAAAGCCCAGAGAGCACTCCAGAGTGAATTTACGAACACACCCCATGTGTCTCAACTTCCAGTAATGTACCTTTAGATAATGTTGTTTAAATAATATATTAACAGTAATGCATTCACAGCCTCCCTGTTTATCGTTCAAAGCATTATTTGAAAATGGTTGAATAACTCAGGAAATGGGTGCTATTGACTTTCACACATGACCGTGATTTCAAAGTTCAGTAAAGATAAGTCACACACCAATTGTCTTAACTCATCTGTTGTGGTCTTGAAGAGAGTCCACATAGACATGATTTTGCTATGATGGTGTAGTATTATCTAAAATAAGGACTCACGACAACGAGGTTCTAGCTCCAGCATGTTTACTAACCTAGCCCTCGCATGTCATACCTCGTTACGGGTATCCCCAAGGGACATCCTACTACAGATGGTAACACGAACAACCTTTCATGGTACTCAACACCTCTTTCTTGTGTCATATTTGAACACGGTTAATAATTATGGAAAGGGAAACTTGTAAACTCATGTGTCATTCACATTCTGTTTCATCTGAGCAGAGAACCATCTGAATGAAGATCAATGTTTTGCCATTGTTCTTCCGCATTCTCTGTATGACGGTTCACATCGTACTGTCTGTCTCTTTGCACTATCACGGTGTTTAACTCTAGGGCTGTAATGAAATTAAAGACAGTTTTCTTTCCTGACGGTTCTTGTGTGGGTGTGCGATTTGACTTGTTCCTATTGTAGAAATTAGGGAAGTCAGACATCTTTAATTTTTTTTATTTTTAAATATAGAATTGTATTTATTTATTTTTTATTAACAAATCGATACAAAAATTACATTGGAACACAAGTATATATAAAGAATATACAAGGACATTTGGGCTAGGGGGTACAATATCACATTACACAAGGACCTTAAGGGGCATACACACATTGATAATTCTATTAGCTTTTTTGTTGGCTGAGTATTTAATTGCCTTAAAATATACTTTAATTTATTTTTGCAAGGTAATAAAATGTGGTGTTTTGTTTGTAAATTTACATTGGTGAATATGACATTTGGCCAAAAGAATAATGAAATGTAAATACTTAAAATTGTTTCAACTTATTTATATCATAAGTAAAGAATCCAAGCAGTACATCTCTCCATAATAGTGTAAAATCTTCATAAATGTGTTAAATTATAAATCTACTGATGTCTTGCCACAGACTCCTTACATGAATACAATTCCCAAAAATATGCAACACTGTTTTTTGGTGGTCATTACAAAAGGTACAATTTGAATGTATGTTTTTGTTTACTTCTTCATTCAATGGTTGGTAGGATAATATTTATGAATAATTTAAGAAACGTCCTTAATTTTGTTAATAAGTATGTATGTGTGTGGCAACATCCAAACTTTTTTCCAACTGACAGTCTATTCTTGTTCTGAGATATGAAGGCTATTCCATGCGAGAAATTGTCAAGATACTGAAGATCTCGTACAATCCTGTGTACTACTCCCTTCACAGAACAGCGCAAACTGTCTCTAACCAGAATAGAAAGAGGAATTGGAGGCCCCGGTCCACAACTGAACAAGAGGACAAGTACATTAGTGTCTAGTTTGAAAAACAGATGCCTCACAAGTCCTTAACTGGCAGATTCATTAAATAGTACCAGCAAAACACCAGTCTCAATGTCAACAGTGAAGAGATGACTCCGGGATGCTGGCCTTCTAGGCAGAGTTGCAAATAAATAGTCATATTTCAGACTGGCCAATAAAAATAAAAAATTTAGATGGGCTAAAGAACAGACACTGGACAGAGGAACTCTGCCTAGAAGGCCAACATCCCGGAGTCGCCTCTTCCCTGTTGACGTTGAGACTGGTGTTTTGCGGGTACTATTTAATGAAGCTGCAATTGAGGACTAGTGAGGCGTCTGTTTCTCAAACTAGACACTCCAAGAAGTATTTTTATACAATATACAATTCTGCTTATAAATTAAGGACCATGACAAGAACCTGCCGATGAAAAGCAGAGTTTCACTGGAACTTTGTCAATATTATAATTGCAAATCAACATGAAGTTAAGGCCACCAAAAGTAGAGAAGACATGATGAGGAATAAAATTCCATATAGGAATTGTTTTATCCAATTGATCTTAAAAGTATTATTTAAAGTAGTAAAATCCAGAAAATTCTGCCCACCGTAAATCATGTGTTCATTACAACAGTTTTCCTAATGTAATGGGTAGGGTTTCTCCACAGAAAGTTGAAAAGCATCTGGTCTATCTCCTTACTTATTTTACCGTCAAGATATAAAGATAGAGTGTCATATGTTAGTCTAGAGATACCTTCAGCCTTGGTAATTATGACTCTACCTTTTAAAGAGAAGTCCCTCTGTCGCCATTGATTTAGCTTCTTCTGGGGTTTTTTTTTAATGTGAGGATTAAAATTTAGTAAGCATCTAGACTTCTGATCCTTAGTAATGTTCATGCCTAAATATGTAAGTTCTTCTTTCACTGGAATGCCGTAATATGAGGGTGCCACACAATCTTTGACATGAGTTCACATTTATTAATATTAAGATACAGGCCAGATGCTTCGGAAAAGGATTATATCACATTGATCGATATGGGAATCTGACTAGTGTCTACCGGAACACTTTCCAGGGCTTGGGCCCCTCTCTTCGGGCAAATTTAACATTTAGAAAAATGTATGTAAAATTGTGTGAGATGAAAATGGACAAACTGAAGGGTGTGCAATGTACAGTATAAGGCTTGTCAGTGGATATTATGACAGCAGTTTGAGGGTTGTAGGTCACATGACCAGAGAGCTATTGAAATTCAAAAAACATTGCAAATGAATGTAAAATCATGTGAGATGAAAATGGATTAGCAAAAGGTTGTGCTCTATATATACGGCTACTCAGTGGTTATTCTGAAAGTAGTTTGAGGGTTGTAGGTCACAGAGGAGCTATTGAAATTTGAACAGTTTAAACATTATTGTAAAGTCTCATGAGATTGAAATGGACAAACAAAAGGGTGTGCAATGTATAAGTTCACTGAGTGTACATTATGAACCTTGTTTCAGGTGTGTGGGTCACATGACCGAGACGCTATTGATTTTCTATTTTAATTTGAAATAGTGTGAGATGTAAACCGACAACAAAAAAGTGTGTTCAATGTGTGTCTATCCCATCGGGTTAGCTATAACCAATTTTGAAAGTTTTAGGAGTAATGGTTAAAGGGCTATTGAAATGTGAAAAATTTGATTTGTCACTATGTTGACGGTTCCTAACTGATATTGGTGGACGTAAGGAAAGCTACAGGCGAATATCCGTCGAATATCCAGCCTGAATCGGTCTTTCCTCGGTTACAGAAAAATCCCCAAAGCCACATTTCTCAAAGTGAGTGGAAGAAGAACTGATGCTCCACTGTGTCAAATGCTTTATAAAAATCCAAAATAATATTAAGCTATCCTCGATTATTAGGTCTGAGTAGTCAAGTATGTCTAATACTAGACTGATATTGTTAGAAATATCTGTCCCTCATAAAGCCAGTCTGTGTTTCATCAATTATTGCATCCAGGACTTCTTTAATTATTTTTGCAATTAGTAAGGCTAATATCTTGTAGTCATTATTATGAAGACAAATTGGATGCCAGTTATTGATGAGCAGCACTTTTTAGGCTTAGATATCAGTGTTATTAACCCCTGAGTCATTGTAGGAGGGAGAACATTGTTTTAATACTCTCTAACAAGACTAAGTAGGAAGGGAGGTACTTGTTCAGAAAATAACTTCTGCCGTTATAAAATTCTGCCGTATCAATGCCTGGGGATTTAGTGTTTTTTAGATGTTTGATAGAGTCGATAATATCTTCAACTATGATGTGGTCATCACACTGTTTAGATTCTATGTCACTGATAGAGTGAACATTATTCAGTAAGTCAAAAAACATATATATGGATTCCTGAGAGCACGTAGAGCTATACAATTTCCTATTTAAAAAAATTTGCTACAGTAGTTAGCGATTTTTGGTAATCTGTAATAACACCATCAATGTTTAAATTATGGATAGTGTTATTTGTAGAGCGCAACAACGTCTCTCTTTTACGAGGTAGAACCGGAAGTTGTCAAAGATGACGAAGAAGGAAGTGGTCCATGCAAAGTGTCAAAGATGGCGGCACACATGTCAAGGCGAATGCTGCTTAAATAATATACACAATTATACTGTTTTCTCTATGATATGAGTCATTAAAGTGGATAATCAAGTATAGACTGCACGTTATTACTCATATATGACCACATAAGGAACGAGAGGATGCCAGTTTTGGGTGATTTAAATCGAACCGTGCGGTTATTACTAGGTCAAATTCAAAGGTGCGGGCAGAGTGGGTCTGCAATCAACCAATATCAGAAATCGGGTAAGAAAACACTGCTCCTCGTTGATGCCAAATGTGTTGTGTAAGTCATCATGTTTCTGAAAATGTCTATTGGGTTAGCATGTTCCTAATGCTGCTTTATACACTACCATGCTCTTCTCTTGGTCCCACTTCTCTCTCTCTCCAGTCCGTTGTATGAGCCTGGCGGCGCCCAAGCTTCAGCCGACTGTAGATGATAATGAAGCCGTGAGCCCGACATTTGTGAACAGAAACCCGCGGAACCTGGAGCAGATGGCTCTAGCGGTGAAGGACAGGGGCTGGAGAACAACCTGGCCCTCCCAAAAGTTCTACCACAGGTGTGTCTCAAATCTAATCTAATTTTATTGGTCACATACATGTGTTTAGCAGATGTTATTGTGGGTGTAGCGAAATGCTTGTGTTTCTAGTTCCAACAGTGCAGTAATATCTAACAATTTCACAACAATACACACATCTAAGTAAGGATCTGTGTGTTCATACTTTGGATGAAGAGATTGACACTAAATAGGCAGACATACAGATTGACACTCATTTTATAACCCCTTTTGTCTTTCCCCTACTCTTCTCTGCCATCTGTCTTCATGCCCTTACCCCTTGCTTTTCCACCGATTCCCCCACTCTTCTCTCCTCCTTCAGGTTGGTTTTCTCTCGCTCCCAGCACTATGTAACAGCTGAGGTGTTTGCCAACGGTGATGCAGTCCCTGTGCTGTCGTGTTCCACCAAAGAGTGGGCCCTGAAGCGTGAGCTTGGTTCTACCCGTTGTGTGGCAGCCAGCCAGGCTGTGGGTGAGGTACTAGCACAGAGGTGTCATCAAGCTGGCATCACTAGGATGGTGTACAGACACATCCCCTGGCAGTATCGCTCTGATGCTGTAAGTACGAGTGGGGGGTTGTGACATCCCTTGACAGTACAAGTAGAATGCTGTGAGTACAGAGGTGTGTGTGTGTGTGTGTGTGAGAAACGGGCTTCATGTTGTTGAGTAGTTGGATACGGCCAAGTTTAGGAAGATCCAGAGCCCTATACTATAAATCTGGTTTGAGGAGTTAGCCGAGGTAACTTAGGTCCACCTTTTAGCCCGGTCAATTTCTACGGCAATTAATTATTCGTAGCTAACCTGCTAACTCCACTTAACTTATCCTGAATGAAGCGTTTGAGCCGTGAGTTGAGGACCAATCAAAGAATACTGAACAAAAATATGAATGCAACAATTTCAAAGATTGAGTTACAGTTCATATAAGGAAATCAATCAATTGAAATAAATGCATTAGGCCCTAATCTATGGATTTCACATGACTGGGAATAAAGATGGTTGGTTACAGATACCCTAAAAAACGTTGGGGAGTGGATCAGAAAACCAGTCAGTATCCGGTGAGTACCATTTGCCTCATGCACTGTGACACATCTCCTTCGTATAGAGTTGATCAGGCTGTTGATTGTGGCCTGTGGAATATTGTCCCACTCAACAATAGCTGTGTGAAGTTTCTGGATATTGGCGGGTACTGGAACACGCCGTCATACACATCGATCTAGAGCATCCCAAACATGCTCAATGGGTGACATGTCTGGTGAATATGCAGGCCATGGAAGAACTGGGACATTTTTAGCTTACAGGAATTGTGTACAGGTCCTGCGCCATGGGAGCTGCAACAAACACTCAAACTGGAGTTTTATCTCAATCTCTTCATTCAAAGTCTCAGTCATGGACACTCTTACTGACAGTTGTGGCTGCTTTGTGTGATGTATTGTTGTTTCTATCTTCTTTCCCGTTGTCTGTGCCCAATAATGTTTGTATCATGTTTTGTGCTGCTATCACGTCTACTCTGTGAAGTGCAATATTGCAATTCTACCATATTTGGTAGTGAGTGGAAACACCAAGCGGATGCTTCACATCTATACTTCCAGTGAAATGTCTGTTCTGTGGATCTACCACTTCTTAGACTTGCTTTCAATGAGAAGGACAGATCTGTGAATTTGGTGGGGTTACATATGGCAGCTTTAAATATTTTATTGATAAAATGTTTAAGAGTAATATTCAAATACATATTACACTGTCATTTTATTTGAACTTTTATTTAACTATGCAAGTCAGTTAAGAACAAATTCTTATTTATAATGACGGCCTACCCCGGGCCAAACCCTAACGCTTAGAATGTAATTCTGGTGTACCAAAATGCAACTTTGGTGTGATCGAAGCGTAACCCGGACAACACTGGGCCAATTGTGCGCCGCTCTATGGAACACCCAATAACGGCCGGTTGTGATACAGCCAGGAATTGAACCAGGGTCTGTAGTGACACCTCTGACTTAAACTTTTTCTTTTGACTTAATAAAATTCTTTAATCGATTGGAGTGGGGGAAAGGGGACTTGTGCATTGATAAGCACACAAGACACTTTCATACCATAGCATGCTGAATTTGCAGGTGAACCTTTTTCATTTTGATTTCGGCAAACGAAAATGTGGCACTAACTGGACCGTGGATGGATGTTTCAGCAGTCACAATGAAGCGTTCAAGTAGCCATGTGCGACATGAACGCGCAATTACAAGTCCAGCTTGAGTAAGCCGGCGGGTGCACTATAAATATCTACATTTGTAACATGGATGAAGCCTGAGCTGGAATGTGGCACTAACTGAACCTAGCTAATTTCAGAAAAGCCTGAATCCATCTAGCTTGATGTGTAGTATACCCCTCAGGGCTCTCGAGTGGCCTAAGGCACTGCATCTCAGTGCTAGAGGCGTAACTACAGTTCAAATCCAGGCTGTATCACAACCGGCTGTGATTGGGCATCCCATAGGTTGGCACGCAATTGGCCCAGCATTGTCCATCATAAGAACGTGTTAACTGACTTGCTTTGTAAAATAGTGTTTGTGTGCGTTTCTCTTTTTCAGGTTCAGTCCTTCCGGACAGCAATGAAAGAGGGAGGAGTCACCCTCAGTGAACCGCGGCAGAAATTCATCGGGAACTAACTGCAAAGGTTCCTAATAGCCTATAAAGAAATATTCTCCCTGTTTGTCTTGACACAAATGGCCCATTTTCAATTTGATTTACATTGTGTTATTCAATAAAAAAAAGGCAGACAAATTAACGTGACATGGTTTCAGTAATCATTTATTAATTCACTCAAACAGTATAGCTGTAAACGCAGCCATAGATGAGATACAGGTCATTTATCTATTTGATCTTAGAACAGCAGAGATTGGCTCAGGCAGTGTCAATGGCATGATGTGGTGGTGGAAACCTGTTATGATGGTTTAATTGTGAGTATAGAAAGTGTGCTCAACCTAAAAATGTGTAAACATCATTGGTGAATATACAAATCAAGGCCAGCTGTGAATATACAAATCAAGGCCAGCTGAATACATACAAAAAAAAAATTGGATCTATACAGAAGCCAGGATAAAGAACAGAAGGTCCATCCAGTGAACTGCGGAAAGTTCAGAAACAACATAATGCTGAATCTACCTTGATCCTCTCAAAAAGTCCCAAATAGATAAATATTCATACAAAAAAAAGAAACTACCCTAGACACCCCCCAAAGTTCAAAACATGGATGGCATGAACCTGGTCATAATCAGCAAAGCCAGAGCATACACACAAGAACACATTCAATGCAAGTAGCTACATACTGCACAATAACATCATCCCAGTCAAAGAACAAAACTAAATACATTTAATCAATATGAAATAATGCCACCACCTCAAATAGCAATATACAGTAGATATAAATACTTTCATTTAGGGTCTTTCGGGAAAGAACTGTTATTTTGGTCCCACGTCCAAGGCACTCATACAGCAAGGCTATTTGTGGAATGACAGTGTGACAAAGAAATAAACACACCAAATAAATTGAACACCCGAGATTTTTTTTTTTAAACGGTAGAAGTTTTCGAAAGATCCTAAGTAAATATGTCGTCTTGAGATGAACTCAAGGACAAAGTTGATTGGCACAGAGGAACACACTGGCATACAGTTTGGTGCCCTTGGATTAGTCCAGAATAACAGTTTACAACAGTCACTCAATATTATATCTCCTAGTTAATACTTTTGAATGTCCCGCTATTTTGAAACATCCGAGAACACTTTTCATTGGGCCCGTATGCATTACCAGAAACGATAAAAAGATCAGGTATGTGCGTAATTAAAAATCCAATAAAGGAATAGAGAATGGCACTTAATGCATACAATAACAATCCCAACTGGCAGCATACAGCCTCTACCATCTGTCTTCTCTGTGAATTTAAGGAATCATTGCATAGATATCATTAAACCACTGATGTGCCGTGAGGAGAGAGAGGGCGGGCAAACACCACATATGCATGTGGTATGATACGTACTGAAATGCAGAAGAAAAATGTACACACATTACAACTTCTATGGACCGTAGGTAAGTCTTAACCAGAAATACAACATTTTTGTCAGACACATATTGGTGTCGTAATACTGCAGTGACATTAAAACAATGAGCCATCACTACCAATTGCGTGGAAATGGTTTGGTGAACAGTGATACACAAACACAGGTCACCAACCTTTGGAGTCAAAATGCAAGCCAAGATCTACCGCTCAGATGAAAACAAAACAAAAATAAGCCTATGCAACAACCAATTAAACACAGTTCTATAGCAATGAAGTTTGTGCAGTAGGCTATAGGCCCAAAACATTATCACTGCATATTGCCGACCCTTGAATTGCCCAGCCAATGTTATTCTTCTCAGACCATTTTTAAAATTATATTTCAACATTGTAGGTATATGATCACACTGGTAATATATCATTTGTTGTATTACTTGAGGCACAGCTGAGTGAGCATTATATATATATATTTTTTTTTTTACTGGACTGATGGTTAGTCTGAGGGGAGGACGGGAGCAGTGTACCCTCTCGTCGCTGAGAAAGAGGGACAGTCTTAATCCATCTGATGGGAAATTTTAGTCGCACTGCATTATTTCAGCCTCAAGCACCAATTCATGTTGACCAGAGAAAGTGAAATATTCCTATATATTAAAAAGGACGAGCAGAAAATAACGCAAGCTTATCGAAACACGCATTTTTATGACTTATAAAACGGTTGAACAAAGTGTTGACAGCAGTGGAGGCTGGTGGAAGGAGCTATGGGAGTATGGGCTCATTGTAACGGCTGGAATGGAACAGAGTCAAACATTTGTTTTCCATGTGTTTGATACCATTCCATTTATTCCATTACAATGAGCCCATACACATTCTAACAGCAGCTCTTTGCTGTATTCGTTGAGTCCCTTTAGTCATGGTTTTAAACGTTTTTAAATCTCAACATGATCAACTTTGCTGTGGGTTCGAGGCTTCTTCTTACAGTCTGTGGCGCGAGGACACTGCAGACACGGTGATCTGAGCTATACGATTGGCCAGCGGTAGGCCTATAGCTGCACTTGATTTGCTCTCTGGGCCGGCAGAGTAAGTGGAGTTCTACCTTCAGACACATGAAATGATTAAAAATGTGAACACTTTACCTTCCCGAAATGGTTAAAAATATGAACACTTTACCTTCCAAGTGCACCTACTGTCAAAAGTGCTAGAGGGAGAGAAAACAAAGAACAATGAAAAGAAAAGGGGAATCCAAGGCCTTATCGTTGTTTTTTTTGTGTGTGTTTTTTTTTTACAGTGTTTGGTGATCGACTAGAATGGCTTGGAGATCAGCCAGTCAATCGTGATCGATCGGTTGGTGACCACTACATTGAAAGAACCAAAACAGGAAATACTGTGCAAAAGGCATGACTGTTAAAAAATCTATAATATAACGATGATAGTTGGAGTCTTAAGGTCTGATGTATAGAACTATATTAGGGTAATTCTTTCATGTTTATAGCTTGAAAGTGGGCAGAACATTTCATCTCTTCCTATTAGTGTCTCCTCTAGGCTTCTCATTCTCCATCCCTTCCCCCGCCGCCTCGTCTTCTGTTCCTCTTTACCGCACCTCCGTTGTCTTGGCATCTCCTTCCCCGGTCTCAGGTTTGCTTGGCCCCGCCCCTTCCAGTTTTCTGAGTCCCGATAGGCGGCTTGGCTCAGGTGAAACGTCCACATGGGCCCTCTGATGCATGAGGCCTTTCCGTCTATAACTCCGCCTCCGTTGCCCTGGAGACCTCCGGTGACTGTTGGCAATCTACACCAGCGAATGACAAAGGGTAAGAAAAACTGTTGCTCTTTCAACTCTACCCTTTCACTCCTGCCCCGTCTTTTACCTGTTCATTCCTTAGGTCCTCGTCTTCCAGTTCGTTGATGGACTGCATGAGAGAGAAGAGGTTCATCCTGCCACTGCGACTGGGGCTGTGAGAAGCCACCTAGAGAGGATGGCAGGGAGGGTATTAGAGATGGATATTGACATTGACATTGATTCAGTGTAATATAAATGTTAGAGAAGGTATTGTCATGTCACTACACTTGTGAGAGAGGTCGCCCACCTGTACAGTGATGAAGGGATTGGGTACAGACGGTTCTGTGGATGGAGCAGCCGGTTCTGTGGGTGGAGCTTCTGGGTTAGTCTCAGACTTGTGGGCAGGCTCTTCAAGTACCTGGTCAAGCGAGGGACAGAGATTTATGATTGCTTCAAATAATTAAAAATATAATAAAATTGCCACAAAATAAAATGTATCTGGATCTTGACAATATCATCCTAACCATAAATATTTCCTAACCTTCATCTCTATATCTGCCTCATCAACTTCATCTGGACTCTCTAACTCTTCTTCTTCTTCCTCCTCCTCGCTCTCCTCCTCCTCTTCCTCCTCATTGTTGTGTGAAGCAGCAGACTGCGCTCTCTCAATCTTTCGCTGCTCCTTCTCTGCCCGTGACTTCCACCTCCAGAGAGCGCTGTGGCGCTGCTGACTGGAATGGAGGGTACAGTAAACATACAGGCTGTGATAGGTTACACCCACACACACACGTTAATTAACCTGGCGTTGAGGATGCCGCTGTAGGTGTGGAGCTGCTTCATGAAGCCGTCGTTGGGCTGGACGATGGGCCTGCGCTCCCTGACATAGGACAGAGCCACCTCCAAGGGCCAGCGCTGCTGCTTCATGGCGTAGGCGACCACCGTGGAACCAGAGCGAGACACGCCCATCTTACAGTGCACTAGCACCGCCTGGCCACTCTGCCTATAGGGGGGATGGGTCATCATTGTATGACTAAAATGAACAGTGCCATAGTTGAGACTTTCACTTGCTTATTCAGGGAGGCACAATGTTCTAGATTAGACTGTACGACTTAAAGTCCATATAATTACAGTGCAATGCAGGGAGAAGGTCTAAGAGTGAGAGCATGGTGAGACTACCTGGCTGTGTTGATGAAGGAGTATGTGTCTTTCCAGTGTGACAGCAGGTCTGTAGCCTCCACGTCGTACACTCTGATATTCATGTAGCTGAAGGATTCTGGGAAGAAGTTGTCAATCTCCCGCGTCACGTTCAGGATGTAGCCCACACTGCAATGTCATTGGCAGACACTTAGTTACCCAGCAACAACAACACATTGGCTTGCTCGTTTGCTTACGCACCTTATACAAGTCAATAGCAAGTACACACACACACACACACACACACACACACACACACACACACACACACACACACACAGTACATTAAAGGTTTACTTGTTTTTCTGTAGCTCCTCAAAGTTGGCAGCATTCCACTCAGAGCCCTAAAAGACAGACACACAGAGCCTAATTCACCAGCCTGGAGAGGAAGGTCAGAGCTTTCTATTTACCAGCTGTAAACACTAGGCTCGAGTCATGTGACCAACTCTTATAGCACACTTCCTGTGATGATCATCCCTGAGGAGATTTCGCAACTTAAATCCCCTAGAGTCCATTGACGCACTGGTGCGTCAATCTAAGTAACATCATTTTAAAAATCCCAAACAAAATGTCAGTTTAAACTAAAGATCTCTGTTGTTTTATTTTTACATGGGCTGCGTCTCAATCCCCTGCATCCGCCCCATGTCGCCCTACGCGTCTCAATCCCCTGCATCCGCCCCATGTCGCCCTTCCGCGTCTCAATCCCCTGCATCCGCCCCATGTCGCCCTTCCGCGTCTCAATCCCCTGCATCCGCCCCATGTCGCCCTTCCGCGTCTCAATCCCCTGCATCCGCCCCATGTCGCCCTTCCGCGTCTCAATCCCCTGCATCCGCCCCATGTCGCCCTTCCGCGTCTCAATCCCCTGCATCCGCCCCTTGTCGCCCTTCCGCGTCTCAATCCCCTGCATCCGCCCCTTGTCGCCCTTCCGCGTCTCAACCCCTGCATCCGCCCCTTGTCGCCCTTCCGCGTCTCAACCCCCTGCATCCGCCCCTTGTCGCCCTTCCGCGTCTCAACCCCCTGCATCCGCCCCATGTCGCCCTTCCGCGTCTCAACCCCCTGCATCCGCCCCATGTCGCCCTTCCGCGTCTCAACCCCCTGCATCCGCCCCATGTCGCCCTTCCGCGTCTCAACCCCCTGCATCCGCCCCATGTCGCCCTTCCGCGTCTCAATCCCCTGCATCCGCCCCATGTCGCCCTTCCGCGTCTCAATCCCCTGCATCCGCCCCATGTCGCCCTTCCGCGTCTCAATCCCCTGCATCCGCCCCCATGTCGCCCTTCCGCGTCTCAATCCCCTGCATCCGCCCCCATGTCGCCCTTCCGCGTCTCAATCCCCTGCATCCGCCCCATGTCGCCCTTCCGCGTCTCAATCCCCTGCATCCGCCCCATGTCGCCCTTCCGCGTCTCAATCCCCTGCATCCGCCCCATGTCGCCCTTCCGCGTCTCAATCCCCTGCATCCGCCCCATGTCGCCCTTCCGCGTCTCAATCCCCTGCATCCGCCCCATGTCGCCCTTCCGCGTCTCAATCCCCTGCATCCGCCCCATGTCGCCCTTCCGCGTCTCAATCCCCTGCATCCGCCCCATGTCGCCCTTCCGCGTCTCAATCCCCTGCATCCGCCCCATGTCGCCCTTCCGCGTCTCAATCCCCTGCATCCGCCCCATGTCGCCCTTCCGCGTCTCAATCCCCTGCATCCGCCCCATGTCGCCCTTCCGCGTCTCAATCCCCTGCATCCGCCCCATGTCGCCCTTCCGCGTCTCAATCCCCTGCATCCGCCCCATGTCGCCCTTCCGCGTCTCAATCCCCTGCATCCGCCCCATGTCGCCCTTCCGCGTCTCAATCCCCTGCATCCGCCCCATGTCGCCCTTCCCCCGTCTCAATCCCCTGCATCCGCCCCATGTCGCCCTTCCGCGTCTCAATCCCCTGCATCCGCCCCATGACGCCCTTCCGCGTCTCAATCCCCTGCATCCGCCCCATGTCGCCCTTCCGCGTCTCAATCCCCTGCATCCGCCCCATGTCGCCCTTCCGCGTCTCAATCCCCTGCATCCGCCCCCATGTCGCCCTTCCGCGTCTCAATCCCCTGCATCCGCCCCATGTCGCCCTTCCGCGTCTCAATCCCCTGCATCCGCCCCATGTCGCCCTTCCGCGTCTCAATCCCCTGCATCCGCCCCATGTCGCCCTTCCGCGTCTCAATCCCCTGCATCCGCCCCATGTCGCCCTTCCGCGTCTCAATCCCCTGCATCCGCCCCATGTCGCCCTTCCGCGTCTCAATCCCCTGCATCCGCCCCATGTCGCCCTTCCGCGTCTCAATCCCCTGCATCCGCCCCTTGTCGCCCTTCCGCGTCTCAATCCACTGCATCCGCCCCTTGTCGCCCTTCCGCGTCTCAATCCCCTGCATCCGCCCCTTGTCGCCCTTCCGCGTCTCAATCCCCTGCATCCGCCCCTTGTCGCCCTTCCGCGTCTCAATCCCCTGCATCCGCCCCTTGTCGCCCTTCCGCGTCTCAATCCCCTGCATCCGCCCCTTGTCGCCCTTCCGTGTCTGTGGTGGAAAGTGGCAGAGCTACAACGCTGTTTATCCATCTTATCGGTCTTCTCACAAAAACGTCTCCAGCATTTCGAATGGTTTGGCCTACAATATGACCGCTCTACGACCCCCACAAGTGTCACGAGACTCGTCTAAAGCAACCCATCGAAATGAATGGAGGTACAGTACTTTTTACCGCTCCTCGTGATCAAGGTTAGGGATTTGGGATTGGGTAAGCTGATCAGATCTGTGGTTAGGGGCAAGGGTCAGATGGGACTCACCAGGAACAAGTAGTCAAATATTTTGGAGGGCTTGTCCATCTGCGCCATGGTGACCATCATCTCGTTGTCGATGTATTCCTTGTAGTTCTTCATGTCCATGCCTATCCTGGTCTCCAGGGCACTGCGGACCTGGAGAAAGGAGGAGGATGGCCAACCGAACAACAGCACGACGCCATGTTTGCTCCCAATGAGCATTCAATCCAACCATGAGGTTAAACTAAACTATTGAGCTCTGGTTCTGACTTGACCGGTATAAATGGCTTGTGTTAGAGATAAGGTGTCATAGATACGGACACAGACTCTACAAGTCATTTAGGCCATAGACTCCCTGTATATTACCAGATGGATTGTGATCAATTCTATCAAGTGATCTACTTCGGGTTGCATTTCAGCCACTTGTGGCAACTATTCCATTCGCCTGTGACCTTGACAAGTATCGGGCTTATTTCTTGAAGTGTATTATATTCCATCTCCATCGGTCTCCCTCCGTGGTACCTGTTTGGAGGTGATATTCTCTAGGTCTTCTGTTCTCATGATGTCTCGGAGCTCCTCTTTAATCTGCCGCTCCACAGACACCCTCTCTGTCGAGCTGCATACAGACAAGACCGAGAGAGACAGAGTATGACTACCTGCATCCTCTTCCACATTGAGCTGACACACACACACACACACACCTCTGCCCGGCGCTATCCCTCCTGACTGACTCCAGGCCCGTCATGGCTCCCCACTCGTTGAGACAGAGGCGGTCAGACTCCACATGACCGTAGTAGTACTGGGCCCAGTCCAGCCCACAGCCTGGGATCACTGACCCCTTCACTGCCCGCTCGCAGCAGCCATGCAGCGCCTGCAGCACTGACCTGGGGACAGCGGAGACACACATCAGGGTCTACACAGTGGAAGGAGGCAAAAGACGCAAATTCAGAAAAGGCCATTATGGATGAAAGCGTAGAGGTTTTAGGTCATCCTACTACAGTACTGAAAGGGAGTATTGTGTGTGTGTGTTTACTGTATTTGTCAGACAATATTCAACCGACCACAGTCTGTATGGAAACAGGATGGAATAAAACCTACCACATAGTCTGTATGGAAACAGGCTTGAAGATTCTCGTCTTTTCTGCCGATGTGACACTGAAACCACTGAGAAGGTGAAAGAAGAAAAAAAGGGGGGGAGATTGAGAGAGAAGGAGTGCAAGACAGATGGTGTGTGTGTGTGAGAGAGGATCATCGCAGTGTGAAGGTATGATCCTGCAAATGGCAGACACCCAGTCAGTGGGTGTGAGAGAGTCATGGTGTGACAGAGACATCACAGAGACAGCATGTGAGCCCTATTACCTCTACAGCAGAACAAGACAGGGCTACAACATCAACTTAACGTGGTTTCTTATTCCTGGGTAAGATTGGAGTAATCTGATCCTAGATCTGTGGTAAACAGAATCTTCTCCCTTGAGCTGACACTGCTGCACACCCAGGTCAACAAAGTAACACATTCCCACCACACACCAGAAGAGACAAAAGCTGTTATTTTCATATGACCAAAAAGAGCTTCTGGACATGAATACAACGATTACTAACCTCAACTTGGATGAGGAGTTCTATTTCAACGAATCGGAGGCGAAGGACATAATGCTCATCCCAGACTAGCCCCGGTCACTGCGAGGAAGCGGAGCTACAGAAGTCGCTGTGCAGGATATCTAAACGAAACTGTGACGGCGACTCTGGATAAGTCACCATTAGCCTGTGTTCTATTGGCGAACATCAACGTGATCTCTAGAACTGTAATAGCCGGTGTTTCACTGAGTCGCCACTGAACAAGGACATGGAAAATATAAATCTAGTTGGTTTTCTATACATCAGTAGGACAGAACAGCTGTGTCTAGTAATCTGAGGGGAGTGGGAGTTTGTCTCTTGGTCAACAGCTGTTGATGGGTAGGTGATTTCTAATATTAAGGAAGGTTTTGCTTGCCGGAGTTAGATTACCTCATGATACGCTGTAGACCACAATATTTACCAAAAGAGTTGTCATCAATATTTTTCGTAGCTGTCCATTTACCATCAAAAACTGATGCTGGCACGAAGACCTCACTCAACGAGCAACATTTGGCCATATGCAAAGAAGAAAATGCTCAACCAGATGCAGCGCTCCTAGTGGCCAGGGATTTTACTGCAAATACATTTTTACCTACACTACCGTTCAAAAGTTTGGGGTCACTTAGAAATGTCCTTGTTTTTGAAAGAAAAGCATATTTTTTGTCCATTAAAATAACATCAAATTGATCAGAAATACAGAGTAGATGTTAATGTTGTAAATGACTATTGTAGCTGGAAACGGCACATTTTTTTCTGGAATATCTACATAGGTGTAAAGAGGCCATTGTCAGCAACCATCGCTCCTGTGTTCCGACTCCGGGATGCTGGCCTTCTAGGCAGAGTTGCAAAGAAAAAGCCATATCCAAGACTGGCCAATAAAAAGAAAAGATTAAGATGGGTAAAAGAACACAGACACTGGACAGAGGAACTCTGCCTAGAAGGCCAGCATCCCATAGTCACCTCTTCCCTATTGACGTTGAGACCGGTGTTTTGCGGGTACTATTTAATGAAGCTGCCAGTTGAGGACTTGTGAGGCGTCTGTTTCTCAAACTAGACACTAATGTACTTGTCCTCTTGCTCAGTTGTGCACCGGGGCCTCCAAACTCCTCTTTTTATTCTGGTTAGAGACAGTTTGTGCTGTTCTGTGAAGGGAGTAGTGCAGTGTTGTACCAGATCTTCAGTTTCTCGGCAATCTCTCGCATGGTATAGCCTTAATTTCTCAGAACAAGAATAGACTGACGAGTTTCAGAAGAAAGTACTTTGTTTCTGGCCATTTTGAGCCTGTAATTGAACCCACAAATGCTGATGCTCCAGATACTCAACTAGTCTAAAGGAGGCCAGTTTTATTGCTTATTTAAAATCAGCACAACAGTTTTCAGCTGTCCTAACATAAATGCAAAATGGTTTTCTAATGATCAATTAGCCTTTTAAAATGGTAAACTTGGATTAGCTAACACAACGTGCCATTGGAACACAGGAGTGATAGTTCCTGATAATGGGTCTCTGTACACCTATGTAGATATTCCATTCAATTTTTAAAAATGTATCTGTCGTTTCAAACTACAAGGACATGCCTAAGTGACCCCAAACTTTTGAACGGTAGTGTAATTTCTACCAGCATGTCTCGTGTGCAACGAGAGGCTCTAGATCACCTCTACTCTACACACAGAGACTCATACAAAGCTCTCCCTCGCCCTCCATTTGGCAAATCTGACCATAACTCCATCCTCTTAATTCCTGTTTACAAGCAAAAACTCAGAACAGGAAGTACCAGTGACGCGCTCAATACGGAAATGGTCAGATGAAGCAGGACTGTTTTGCTAGCACAGACTGGAATATTTTCCAGGTTTCATCCGATGGCATTGAGGAGTTACACACATCAGTCACCAGCTTCATTAATAAATGTGTCGATGACGTAGTCCCCACAGTGACCGTACATACATATCCCAACCAGAAGCCATGGATTACAGGCAACATCCGCACTGAGCTTAAAGGCTAGAGCTGCCACTTAAGGAGCGGAACATATCCAGAAGTTTATATATATATAAACAAAATCCTGCTACGCCCTCTGACAAACCATAAAACAGGCGCCTACTCAGAGCATGCGCTGACCAGCTAGGAAGTGTCTTCACTGACATTTTCAACTTCTCCCTGACCCCGTCTGTAATACCCACATTTCAAGCAGAACACCATAGTCTCTGTGGCCAAGAACACTAAGGTAAGTTGTCTAAATGACTATCGCCACGTAGTACTCACATCTGTAGCCATGAAAATGCTTTGAAAGGCTGGTCATGGCTCACATCAACACCATCATCCCAGACCCACTCCAATTCTCATACCGCCCCAACAGATCCACAGATGATGCAATCTCTATTGCACTCCACCCTGCCCTTTCCCACCTGGACAAAAGGAACAGCTACGTGAGAATGCTGTTCATTGACTACAACTCAGCATTCAACACCATAGTGCCATCCAAGCTCATCACTAAGATAAGGACACTGGGATTAAACACCTCCCTCTGCAATTGGATACTGTACTTTGACAAGCCGCCCCCAGATGGTGGGGGTAGGTAACAAACACATCCGCCACGCTGACCCTCAACCCAGGGCCCCCTCAGGGGTGCGTGTTGAGGGCCAGCGTGGCGGATGTGTTGTTGCCTACCCCCACATGACTCAAACACCATCATTAAGTTTGCCGACGATACGACGGTGGTAGGCCAGATCACCGACTACGATGAGACAGCCTACAGGGAGGATGTCAGAGACCTGGCAATGTGGTGCCAGGACAAGAACTCCCCCCTCAACGTCAGCAAGACAAAGGAGCTGATCGTGGACTACAGAAAACGGAGGGCCGAGCCACGCCCCCATTCACATCGACGGGTCTGTAGTGAAGATGGTCGAGAGCGTTAAGTTTGGTATTTTATTAGGATCCCCATTAGCTGTTGCAAAAGCAGCAGCTACTCTTCCTGGGGTCCACACAAAACATGAAATAATACAGAACATTAGACAACAGCAGCTCAAGGACAGAACTACATTCATGTTTTTTAAGGCACTCACAGCCTACATATCAAACTTTCTAGGTCAAATAGGGGAGAGGCGTTGTGCCGTGAGGTGTTGCTTTATCTGCTTTTTGAAATCAGGTTTGCTGTTTATTTGAGCAATATGAGATTGGAACGGAGTTCCATGCAATAATGGCTCTATAATACTGTACCCTTTCTTGAATTTGTTCTGGATTTGGAGACTTAAAAGACCACTGGTGGCATGTTGATGTGGTAAGTGTGTGTGTCAGAGTTGTGTGTAAGTTGACTATGCAAACCATTTGTTTCTTATAAAAATAAGTGATGCAGTCAGTCTCTCCTCAACTATTAGCAAAGAGAGACTGGCATGCATAGTATTTATATCAGCCCTCTTATTACAATGAAGAGCAAGATGTGCCACTCTGTTATGGGCCAGCGGCAGCTTAACTAGTTCTTTCCTTGCAGCATTGGACAATAACAAAAATTTGACAAAACTAGAGCCAGCAGAACGTGCTTTTTGGAGTGTGGTGTCAAAAAAGCAGAGCATCTCTTTATTACGGACAGACCTCTCCTCATCTTTACAACAATTGAATCTATACATTTTGACCATGACAGTTTACAATCTAAGATAACGCCAAGTAATTTAGTCTCCCAAACTTGTTCAACAGCCACACCATTCATTACCAGATTCAACCGGGGTCTAGAACTTGATTTGTACCAAATGCAATGCTCCTAGCTTTAGAAATGTTTAGGACCAGTTTATTACTGGCCACCTATTACAAAACAGACTGCAAATCTTTGTTAAAGGTTTCAGTGACTTCATTAGCTGTGGTTGCCGATGCATATATGGTTGAATCATCAGCATACATGGACACACATACTTTGTTTAATGCCAGTGGCAGGTCATTGGTAAAAATAGAAAAGAGTAGAGGGCCTAGAGAGCTGCCCTGCAGTACACCATACTTTAAATGTTTGACATTAGAGAAGCTTCCATTAAAGAAAATCCTTTGAGTTATATTAGATAGATTGCTCTGAATCCACATTATGGCAGAGGTTGAAAAGCCATAACACAAGTTTTTTAACCAACAGGTTATGGTCAATAATGTCAAAGGCTGCACTGAAATCTAACAGTACAGCTCCCACAATCTTCTTATTATCTATTTATTTCAACCAATCATCAGTCATTTGTGAGTGCCCTTCTATAAAAGCATGCTGAAAGTCTTAATTTGTTAACAGAGAAATAGCATTGTATTTGGTCAAACACTATTTTTTCCCAACAGTTCACTAAGAGCTGGCAGCAAGCTTATAGGTCTGCTGTTAGAACCAGTAAAGGCCGCTTTACCACTCTTGGGTAGCGGAATTACTTTGGCTTCCCTCCAGGCCTGAGGACAAAGACTCCTCTAGGCTCAGATTAAAGATATGACAGATAGCTGACTCTATAGTCACTCCTACCATCCTCAGTAGCTTTCCATCTAAGTTGTCAATGCCAGGAGGTTTGTCACACTAACTTTGCAAAATTCAAACTTGCAATGCTTTTCTTTCATCATTAGTTTTTTTAATGCATGAATAGGATGGTTCACTGTTCGTTGTTTGGCATTTCCTGCCTAAATTTGCCCACTGACAATAAAGTAGTCATTAAAATAATTGGCAACATCAAATGGTTTTGTGATGAATAAGACATCCTGATTCGATGAAAGATGGAGTTGGATGTCTCTCTACCCATCATTTCATTTAAAGTACTCCAATTATAATTTTTTTTTTTTTTTTACATCATTCTTGATATAATTGATCTTAGCTTCATAATACAGTTTATTATTTTTGTTGGGTTTAGTCACACAATTTCTTAATTTTCAGTAAATCAGTCAGTCAGATGTGCAGTCAGACTTATTAGTCACTCCCTTTGCCCCATCTCTTCAACCATACCGTTTTTCAATTCCTCAATCCATGGAGCCTTAACAGTTCTAACAGCCAGTTTCTTAACCGGTGCATGTTTATCAATAATTGGAAGAAGCAATTTCACAAATTCATCAAGTGCAGCGTCTGGATGCTCCTCATTAATCACACCAACAAATATTTTTTTACATCATCCACATAAGAGTCACAGCAAAATCTTTTGTATGATCTCTTATACACTATTTTAGGCCCAGCTGTTGGAACTGTGGCTTTCCCGGATATAGCCACTATACTGTGATCACTGCATCCAATGGGTACAGGTACAGCTTTAGAACAAAGTTCTACAGTAATAGTAGAAATGTGATCGATACATGTGGATGATCTTGTTCCTGTAGTGTTTTTAAACGCCCTGGTAGGTTGATTAATAACCTGAACCAGATTACAGGCACTGGTTACAGTGAGAAGCTTCCTCTTGAGCAGACAGCTTGATGAAAACCAGTCAATATTTCAGGTCCCCAAGAAAGTAGACCTCTCTGTTTACATCACATAAACTATCAGGCATTTCACACATATTGTTTACATACTGACTGTTCGCACTTGGTGGCCTATAGCAACACCCGAAAATAAAAGGATTTAGATGCCAAGTGAACCTGCAACCACAACACTTCAATAACACTTGACATAAGAGCTTCTCTAAGCATTACAGGGATATGGCTCTGAATATATACAGCAACACGTCCCCCATAAGCATTTCGGTCTCTATAGATGTTACAGCCTTATCATCACATTCATTATCTAAGGGAGTCTTAGAAATGGCTCATATATTAATGTTATCTGATGTTAGCAAATTATTGATTTCATGAACTTTATTTCCAAGGCAACATATATTAATAGGGGCTATTTTCAGCCCTTTCCTGGGTAGCTTATCAGAGATAGACATAATACTGAAAAGAGCAGACAAAGCAAGAATACTACAAATTTAGTAGTCCATTTATCAATTGGTGTGTGTGTGCGGTGGGGTTGAAGCTACGAACCCATAGGCTTGGCTTTCATCCCTTCCAGGCTTCTGGAGGTGAGAGTGGACAATGAGCCTGTCATGGCGAAAGTAAGCAAATGTCCCCATGTACCCTGGCAGCTTTCATGGGGTGGGATCAGTTCTTTCCTCTTCTGGCGCACAGCTTCAGGATAGTCCTCGTTGAGGAAGATATACGTTCCTCTCAAGTTCTTGGCTCTTTCCGGAACAGCTACCTTGTCCTTGAACCTCACAAACTCGGTGGGTTTTCCAGTCCCGTGGGAGCGCTCCACCTCAATCTTCTGCAATTCCGTCCACAACCATGTTGTTCCACATCGATTGTCCCTCGAGATTTATCTGTCATTGTTATCATGGATTCTCACACAGAAGAGATGTCCTCTCTCAATGATACAGATTGCTGTGCTCTTGCCATTCTCCTGTTTGAACTCACCGAGCTGACCCTGGGAGAACTGCAAACTGTTCTTCAGGTCCTGGACCTCTCTGGTCAGGTTGTCCATTATTTTATTAGTATTTGGACAAAAACACTTGAAGCTATTTTCTTGATGTAACAACTGCTTGTATAACTATTTTTTTATTAGTTTAAAAGATCCTTCACCTGTGATAGACACATCACTGTCCTCAATGGTAATCCCGCCGGCTTTGGTCTTTGTCATGGTAGCTGGCAAAGTAGGTTACGCAGTTACTCCTCGCAGTTCGAGACAGGGATCTCGGTGTCCACATCACTAAGGACCTATCATGGTCCAAACACACCAATACAGTCATGAAGAGTACACAACAACACCTCATCCCCTCAGGAGGCTGAAAAGATTTGGTATGGGCCCTCAGATCCTCAAAAGTTCTACAGCTGCGCCACTGAGAGCATCTTGACTGGCTGCATCACCGCTTGGTATGGCAACTGCTTGCGTACGGCCCAGTACATCACTGGGGCCGAGCACCCTGCCATCCAAGACCTCTATACCAGGCAGTGTCAAAGTTAGGCCCTAAAAAGGGTCAAAGACTCCCACCACCCAAGTCACAGTCCGTTCACTCTGCTAACGCACGGCAAGCGGTACCGGAGCGCCAAGTCTGGGACCTAAAGGTTCCTGAACATCTGCCCCAAAGTCATAAGACTGAACAGTTCATTAAATGGCTACCCGGACTTTCTATTTCTCACCTCCTACCTACATGTACTTCAATCTATCACCTAACCAAACATACAGGTACATATTACCTTAATCACCCTAACTACCTCATACCCCAGTACACTAACTCTGTACCGGTACTCCTTGTATATAGCATCGTAATTGTTATTTTATTTATCTATTTGTTAATCGTCTTACTTTTTAACTGCATTTTTGGGAAATGGCTTGTAAGTAAGCATTTCATGGTAAAGTCTGCATTGTTGTATTCAGCGATGTGACAAATAAAAATGTTATTGGATTTGATTAGGAAGTCCTTATGCAGTGAATGCAGACGTTTTAAGTGTTGCCCTAAGGGGTGACATAGTGACAGAAACAGAATGAGAATCATCAAAGTACATAAACAGAAAGGGATTACTCATTGGTATTACCATGACTGGCCAGCCAGCAAGATGCCAGGCCAACCGTGCTGTGGCACAGGCTCAGCTAACTACTTCCTAGCTTCCTCATTTGACTCTTTCAGTTCACCCCTCCATCTTTCTCTTTCACTCACAACACGTTTTTAAACTCTTACCCATCTCCGTCCAGATACACTTGTGTGTCGCTCCATACCGGCACAACCAGACCGATAGTACACTGACATCTGAAAGAAACAGAGACAGACCATTTTAATACATTTTTCTTAACATTTGGCAACATTTACTAGATGTATTTTCTGTCAACGCAAGTCATTCTCTAGACTGGTCTAAGGTAGGGCGGGGCGATAATGCCAAAATATATCACAGTATTTTATAATTGGACTGTATGATGGTATTTTATGTTTTTGAATAATAAAAGTTCTACATTTGCTTTGAGTAGTGCCGTAATCCTAGGGTTGCAGCAACACATACATTCTAAGTTATTTCAATGGGTCTTTCTCCATACTGATTGTTTTATACTGTTCAATTAAACAACAATTATTTTCAACAATTTCTGCATCCATTTGAGATCATTTCCACACTGCCATGTAGGGCTGCAAGATATGGGCAAACAATCTAGCCATTATTTTTAACCAAATATTGCACTTACGATTTAGAGCAAAAACACTTGGGTTAAGTTTTGAATTATGGAAATTGAATGATTATTCTAATTATCTAGTTAGAGTAGTATAGTGGGTACTTTGAATACAGTGTTGTTTGATATGACAACGAATGAAAATGCCAGGGGGGAGTTATTGTGACAGGTTATGAACCAAAGTGTTGATAAGTGTTCACTAGGGGACCCTATAATCTTTGTCTACATTTAATGTTTTCTCTTAGCTACTTCATGTAGCTAACATTTTCATGCTTTGCATATTCCTCCTAGATTTAGACGATAACGGTTGTACAAACAACATGCTGATTTAGGTCTACACCATCACTGGTATTATCAGGCTATATAGCTAATTACATTTGCTCTGACTTAGTACATTTATTAGTTAGCTAGCCAGCTAACGAACTAGCGATTAGCGGCAAACAAGATTCAGGCCCAACTTGCTAAGACAAACATGCTGTTTGTAGATGTAAGAAGCGCAAACTAAGTGTAATTATAGAACGCTAATGGATTTATATGAAGGAAAGTGAAAACAGTATCGTTGTCATCAACATTGCTGCATTGTGACCATGCAGACTGAATACAAATGTCTCGTGGTCGAGGACCAACAAATGCGCTCCTTTAGTGACAGGAGGCATGGCTAGGTCTGTGTGGAAATCGGCATGGAGAGAGAGAGAGAGAGAGAGAGAGAGAGAGAGAGAGAGAGAGAGAGAGAGGAGAGCGTTGACTCAAGTAGCGAACTATAAAAATGGACGTTACACACGGCGTATCACATTTAACAAACCAAACATTCAAATACCGTTATAGAAGGTAAAGCAAAAACCTAAACCGGTACGTGCATCAGTACCGGTATATCGTAAATACGGAATACCGCCCAGCAAAAGGTCTAAGGTAAAAAACAACAACCGTAGTACACCTCTCTACTGAAACAACGATAACAGCACACACACCTGTCTGTGTCGGGGAAGTCCATCCCCAGTAGAATGCTCTCCTGTTTGTTACTGAAGGTGGAGACTATGATCAGATACCGTACCCTGACTGGACTCACTGACTCCAACCTCACCGCCTGCATGGAGATAGGGAGGTGAGAGAGAGGGGAGGAGAGAAAGGAGGGATAAGGGATGACATGTACAGGTAGGGTTGAGAGAGGGGTAAAGGGCATTTATACACTGAACACAAATAAACAACTATTTCAAAGATGTTACTGAGTTACAGGCCCTAATCTATGGATTTCACATAGCTGGGAATACAGATATGCATCTGTTCATCACAGGTACCTTAAAAAAAAGTAGGGGGCCTGGATCAGAAAACCAGTCAGTATCTGGTGTGACCACCATTTGCCTCATGCAGCACAACACATCTCCTTCACATACAGTTGATCAGGCTGTTGATTGTCTGTGCGAACTTGCTGAATATTGGCGGGAACTGGAATATGCTGTCGTACACATTGATCATCCCAAACATGCTCAGTGTGTGACACATCTGAGGCACACAATGGGGCACTCTGTTCACAACGTTGACATCAGCAAACTGCTCGCCCACATGTCTGCCATCTGCCCGGTACAATTGAAACTGGGATTCATCCGTTAAGAGCACACTTCTCCAGTGTGTTAGTGGCATCAAAGGTGAGCAATTGCCCATTGAAGTCAGTTACGACACGATGCTGGAGGCAGCTTCCGGTAGAGAAATGAACATTCAATTCTGTGGCAACAGCTCTGATGGACATTGCTGCAGTCAACATGCCAATTGCACGCACCCTCAAAACTTGAGGCATCTATGGCATTGGGTTGTGTGACAACTGCACATTTAATGGCCTTTTGTTGTCCCCAGCACAAGGTGCACCTGTGTAATGCTCATGCCGTTTAATCCACTTCTTGATATGCCACACCTGTCAGGTGGATGGATTATCTCAGCAAAGTAGAAATGCTCACTAACAGGGATGTAAAACAAGTTTTTGCACAAAATTAGAAAAATAAGGTTTTTGTGCGTATGGAACATTTCTGGAATCTTTTATTTCAGCTCATTGAAAGAAAGATGTATAAAACGCAACATGCGTTAGTCCTTTTTGTTCACTATATACGTGTAGGTGGATGTTACTAGCCCGAGTGCCAGTCTGGTGTGCTATTACGCCAACACCTTGTCATGCCAAACAGGTTTGGTTTGATAATAAGTAATGGAGTTGGCAAGAGCACAAACAGATCTGGGACCACCAGGCTAGGATGTTACATGTTGGAGGTGTACACGGGTGAGTTACCATACTTTATATAATGTAAAAGGAACTTTGAGACCTAGTGAAACGCATTACATGAATGTGACCCATTAGTAGAAGCTTTTAACATGACATTGCGGAGTGCTCCAGGCATCACGCCGGGTCTAGTCATGCTATTGTAACAAAGGTGGTTTGGTGAACCACACAACAGTGATAAGTAACCTTGCCTGAGACCTGAAGACTTGCTGATGCCCAGGCATTATCTAAGCACTAACACAGCTTTGTGGTGTGCAGACTACAGATGACCCAAGTTTAAACCCAGTTCTTCACACACTGCCTGTCCTTTCCATTGTATGCTTATTCTATACATTCTACCTCTGGGCATGTGACTGCTGACAGGTCTCACCAGTTTGATAGTGTCCTCTGGTCTTAGTAGTGACACCATGGCGTGCAGCTGTCTGTGCTGTGTGTCTGAAGCTCCGCCCCCCAGCTTCAGGGGTGAAGGGGAGTGATTGGGCGACGTCTCTTCATGTGGCCCCTCCCCCTCCCCCTCTTCCAGGAGAAGGACGGCCCCTTTAACCAGAGCAAAGCTCTCTCTGTTTTGGAGGATGGAAGACTGAATTATTACTTTGAAAGATGTTTGCAATCAAACTTCCATATGACCACATCCAAAATACAGTGCATTCGGAAAGTATTCAGACCCCTTGACTTTTTCCACTTTGTTACGTTACAGTCTTATTCTAAAATGGATCAAAACGGTTATTTTTCCTCAGAAATCTACACACAATACCCCATGACACAGAAAAACAGGTTTTTAGAATTCTCTTTTTAAACTATTTTTTTTTAAACAAATGTATATTAAAAAAACTGAATTATCAAATGTACCTATGTTTTCAGACACTTTACTCTGGCCGGGCCACTCAAGGACATTGAGACTTGTCCCGAAGCCAGTCTTGCGTTGTCTTGGCTGTGTGCTTAGGGTCATTATCCTGTTGGAAGGTGAACCTTCGCCCCAGTCGGAGGTCCGGAGCGCTCTGGAGCAGGTTTTCATCAAGGATCCGTCTTTACTTTGCGCCGTTCATCTTTCCCCCGATACTAACTAGTCTCCCAGTCCCTGAAAACGTTGCCACGGCATGATGCTGCCACCTCCATGCTTCACCATAGGGATGGTGCCTGGTTTCCTCCAGACGTGATGCTTGGCATTCAGCCCAAAGAGTTCAATCTTGGTTTTATCAGACCAGAGAATCTTGTTTCTCATAGTCTGAGAGACCTTTAGCGACTCCAAGCGGGCTGTCAATGCCTCTTAGTGATGAGTGGCTTCCGTCTCGCCACTCTAACAAAGGCCCGATTGGTGGAGTGCTGCAAAGAAGGTTGTCCTTCTGGAAGGTTCTCCCATCTCCACAGAGGAACTCTGGGAGCTCTGTCAGAGTGACAATAGGGTTCTTGGTCACCTCCCTGGCCAAGATCCTTCTCCCCCAATTGCTCAGTTTGGCTGGGTGGCCAGCTCTTAAGAAGTGTCTTGCTGGTTCCAAACGTCTTCCATTTAAGAATGATGGAGGCCAAGGTGTTCTTGGGGACCTCTAATGCTGCGGAAATGTTTTGGTACCATTCCCCAGATCTGTGCCTCGGCACAATCATGTCTCGGAGCTCTACGGACAATTCCTTCGACCTCATGGCTTGGTTCCTGCTCTGACATGCACTGTCGACTGTTAATAGAAACATTTCAAGGATGATCAATGGAAACAGGATGCACCTGAGCTCAATTTCAAGTCTCATAGCAAAGGGTCTGAAACATTATTTACATAAGTTATCTGCTTTTTATTTTAATAAATGTGCAAAAATGTCTAAAAACCTGTTTTCGCTTTGTCATTATGGGTTATTGTGTATAGATCGATGAGGATTTTAAAAAAATTAAATCCATTTTAGAATAAGGCTGTAATGTAAAAAAAATGTGGAAAAGGGGAAGGTCTGAATACTTTCTGAATGCACTGTACATACAAATTAAATTCACAACCCAAAAACCCCCACTAATCTACCTTTTCTGAAGTCTCCCTCTTCTTGGGATGCTTTCATCCTTTAAAAAAATGATATGAATGATGATTAATTTACTAACAAACTCCTTAGCCCAGTGGCGTAACTACATCGTCACAGGCCCGCCCGTACTAGATTTATCAGTGGACCCCCAACGTAAATCAGAAGAGCAACAAAGTCAACAGACCAGATGAACTGGAAAGACATTCACACGTACAGGTGACCAAAAATAACTGACTGAAAGACATGCACCCCAATAAGCCACGCCTCCAAATCCTTGCTCTAACCATTGGACAGTATTTGCTTACAATCTTTGCACCCCCCCACAAAAAAATACATTGTAACAATTCAGTGAGGTATGTGAACCAAATACATGTCATCAAATGTTTGGGGATAAATTTTGTATTAAATATATATATATAAAAAATACAAAGAACCATAACTGGGATGTTTCGTATGCAAATCACTTGTAGGTGTCTAATGGCATGAGTTATTTTGCATTTTTTTCATGTTAAACAACGCGATTGACTAATGATGTCCGGTGTACAAATTATAGGGCCCCAACATGAAATGACTAGGGGGTCCATGCAAAACTTGATATTGAGAGCTTGACATCCGCCACTGCCTTAGCGCCAGTTATTTTGTGCCATCATGCCAACTCCCTGTCTGTTTGTCTTGCCAAACTTCACTTGACAATGACAGCAATGTATAACGCAAGAGCACAAACAGATCTGGGCCCAGGCTATAAACAATTGACTTTTTAATCTATAATCTATTAAATAGACCATCTTGTGTCACATATTGAAGTCTGCTGATTACAGAGTGACAACCCTCTTCAGATTTAATAAGGGATTTATTTCATCTCTAAAACCAGTCATGTGGCATTGAGAAGTGGGTATTTCAGTGTCCATGTACTGAAATCATGAGCAGGATCAAGAGTAAAATTTGCATTTACAACGATAGGGAGACGATAGGGAGACAGGGAGAGAACTGAGAGACAGAAGCTGTTTTTCAATCTCAAGGCCATCAGACTGCTAATCAGCAATCACCAACTCAGAGGCTGCTGCCTACATGCCACTTTAATAATGTTTACATATCTTACTTAACTCATATCACATGTATATTCTGTGTTTTATACCATCTATTGCACCCTGCCTATACTGCTCGGCCATCGCTCATCCATATACTTACATATTCTCATTCACCCCTTTAGACTTGTGTGTATTAGGAGTTGTTGGGGAATTGTTAGATATTACTGCACTGTCAGAACTAGAAGAACAAGCATTTCGCTACACTCGCATTAACATCTGCTAACCATGTGTATGTGACAAATACATTTTTATTTAATTGAATAAAAATTGTTACATAACTTTAAATATTCCTCATATTACAGAGCAAGCGGTAAAGCTTCATACAACACCAATTTTTTCCTTTGTGACAGATTCAGATGAAAAATTAAGGAGTCTTAAAGGAGGTGTGGGTAAGGCCAAAATATAAAATATTCTAACTTCCATTAATTATTTCTCAACTATGCTTTTAGATATAAATGTCAAATTTGTGTCAAGTATGGAAAAGGGAACATTCTATGGATTACATTGCTTATGGGGCTTTTTACATGGAAATGCCCACACCGGATATTGAAAAGTGGTTGAAATTTGTCAGTCCAAATCTGAACCAATCATAGATGTCTGTTTCACAAGTTATGCCAGTACAGTAGAGTTCAGTACATTACTAGAGCACAGTATAATTTACTATACTGTTATGTATTGAGCTATACTTTACTGTGCTGTACTCTGCTGTGATGTCCAAACTTCAACTGGTAGGTGGTCACATAAAACTGAGGGAGATTTTAGTGTCATTCTGTTACCAAATTTTACACCGGTTCTTTGAGTAAATATGTTGATTGTGAAAACTAGTCATTCTGCATAGTTGTATGGTTTGTTTAACTTTGGAATCAATGGTTTTTGTTTGTCATACTTTTAAAGTGAAAAGTCATTGTCAGCATCATTCAGTTATAGTGGAATTGCCAAAATGTCAAACATCTTTCTTCCAAAAGACCATTCTATGGATAAAACTTCATGAAAATCCATCACACAATACCTGTTATTCAACTGACATGTCAAGACAGACACAGAGGGTAGGCTGGAGAGGAGCGTTAAGGGTTTGAAAGGAAGAGATGAGTTAACAGTAGTAGAGATGACAGAGTAGTAGTATGCAGGGGGACGGAGGAAGGCAACGTTATGTCTGCCTGTCCGGGGAAGCTGGGAAAACAAAAGCGAGATTGCCAAAACATCAGGCGACACACTCGTAACATACCAGCGAGGCCTTGGAAGCAACACAGTTTAAATTAGCCTGTTAAAGTTGCTCTAACTGTTTAAAGAGAAGTGAAAGCACGACAAGAATGGAGGGTTATCATTTGAAACCCTGTCAGTGTGGTGGTGAGGGATACTCTGTGATATATCACACAGCTTATGACATGTTTGCCCTCTACTTAGTTATGTCATCGCTGCTTGTCAATACAAATCACTGCCTTGGCTACCAGATAGCATCAAATACCCTTTACATTACCAACAATCTACAATGCTGTGATGATGACATCGCAAATGAATACACCAAGCAGGTTATTGGACAGCCTCAGGCAAAGACTGTTGTTCATTAACCAAAGCAAATGGATTCTGGATCATAGGCAATAGCAGGCTTGGCCAGTGTATCGAATCGCACACTGTAAAACAGAGCGTTATATGACGTGAGGTGAAGGCGCTGCCATGGAAAATAAGAGGCCAGTAAAAGCTGCGTTGAGATATGTGTGGGGCTCGCGGGAAACTCACCGGAGCGGTGGAGATGGACGGCGAACGATGCAGGGTCAGAAGAGCCATGGCAAGGCACCGCTCGGTTTTTCACGGATCAAAACAAGAGGCGAGTGAGAAGCAGCGGTTTCCCCTCAAATGTGTGGGCGTGGAGGCTATAGGATGGATGTATTCACACAAATCTGGAACGAAGTTGGAGCTGATGATTAAATACCAGTTTATAAAGTCACATTATCCGCAGACACAATGGATAGTGGAGGAGACACAAAATGACATGTAACGTTATAGGCATTGATTGATGGAAGATATGCAAAGCATTCCTTCACAACGACCACGTATGGTGATGAAATGAATGCGCGCTGCACTGCGGCCGAGCGTACATCTACAACATAAATAGAATGTTGCTACAATGAAACAATGTGGCTAACTGCCTAGACGTTTCTGAAAAATAGCAGCATTTGAGAATCTAGAGCATGAAGTTCATTCATATGCTAGATGTCATATGGAAAACATGTAAAGCATCAACTCAGTTTGAGTGGATAATCTGCTGTTGATCGTCTGCAAATCAACAAGCTGTTAGCGCGTACAGTGGATAGGCAACTGATCCATGCTAGCTAACTAAAAACAAGTGTGAAAGAGAAAACGTTAAAGAAAGAGCAAAAGTTCCTATTTTTACCTGCCTCCGACCAAATGCCTCCTTCCGATGCTTCTCCCTCACATGCAGTGATCTTGGATATATGTATTTTTTAATCCTTCGCGTTGGCAAAAGTTATGCGGCACTCTGATATCCAAATTAATGGAGAGTTTACTATTTCATAGAACAAGGAAGACATCGGCAAAGAAAAGCAATCTACAAGGAGGGGCATGTAGGATGGGTTTTCTTAAAGGGGAAATGGCAAGATTTCTATAATGATGAATATGCTATTGATTTAGGTTGTTTTGCTTTTGTGAGTTATCTGCACGAATCCGGTTATTTTAGTTATGTATAGTGCAGGCTACTTTCCACAAGCCATATACTTGTTATTTAACTACGTAACTGCTGTAGGCCTATAACAAACGGTATTGACATATTTCCAACTCTTTAACTGTTACATGTGCTACTGCATAAACAAACAAGAACACCGATGATGCTTTTATTAATTTCATATGGATCATCTTATTATGAGTATCTATTTATTCATTCATTGGACGTTGGATGCCCAGAAATCAGTAAAGGCAGGGAAAGGATGAAATCTGGTGATGTGCCTTTGAACAAGGTACTTAACCCCAATTGCTAATGGCAGACCCGGCCGTGATTCCACTCTTCGAGGGTGTCTCAAGTGGAGTTGAGATATGCAAAAAAAACATATTTCTAATTCACACACAGTGGTGGAAAAAGTACCCAATTCTCATACTTAAGTAAAAGATAGAAGAGTATCAAAAGTAAATGTGATTTATAAAATGTACTTAAGTATCAAAAGTAAAAGTCTAAATAATTTCAAATTCCTTATATTAAGCAAACCAGTCTTGTTTTTTAAATGTATGGATAGCCAGGGGCACACTCCAACACGCAGACATAATTTACAAACGAAGCATGTGTTTAGTGAGTCCACCAGATCAGAGACAGGAGAGATGACCAGGGATGTTCTCTTGATAAGTGCGTGAATTGGACCATTTTGCTGTTCTGCTAAGAATTCAAAATGTAACAAGTACTTTTGTGAGTCAGGGAATATGTATGGAGTAAAAGTACCCTATTTTCTTTAGGAATATAGTGAAGTAATAGTAAAAGTTGTCAAAAATAAAAATAGTAAAATACAGATACCAAAAATGACGACTTAAGTACTTTACACCACTGTTCACATATGCATGTAATACACACTTGTACATGTGAAATAGAACAAATTTAAGTACCCACCCAATTATTATATTTTTTTTTAGATAAACAACAAGGAATTGTCCTGGCATTATGGAAAGCAGAAAAACAAACAAAAACAAATCAACAGACAGAAATAGCTTTAACTGAAATGAGAGATCACATATGGGATGTACAGCCAAAGAAAGATTTTGTTGTCAAATATGACTCTGTAAATGCCTTCAGAATTCTGGCCAATGTTGACTCCAATGCTTCCCACAGTTTTGCCAAGTTGGCTAGATTTCCTTTGACCATTCTTGATACACATGGGAAACTGTAGAGCGGGAAAGACCCAGCAGCTCCTGAGACAAACTGTTGCGCCTGGCACCTTCTACCATACCCAGTTTTATCTCAAACTCTTCATTCAAAGACTCAATCATGGACACTCTTACTGACAGTTGTGGCTGCTTTGTGTGATGTATTATTGTCTCTACCTTCTTGCCCTTTGTGCTTTTGCCTGTGCCCAATAATGTTTGTACCATGTTTTGTGCTACTACCATGTTGTGTTGCTACCATGCTGTGTTATTGTGTGTTGCTGCCTTGCTATGTTGTTGTCTTAGGTCTCTCTTTATGTAGTGTGGTGTTGTCTCTCTTGTCGTGATCTGTATATTGTACTATATTATAAAAGGCAGGAGGCCTTTTGCCTTTTGTAGGCCGCCTTTGTAAATACGAATTTGTTCTTACCTGACTTGACCAGTTAAATAAAAATACATTTTAAAAAGGCACTGCACGAATCTGGTTATTTTAGTTATGTATAGTGCAGGCTACTTTCCACAAACCATATACTTGTTATAAGGATCAAACCTTTTTTTTTCAATTTTCGCCTAAAATGACTTACCCAAGTCCTGTAGCTCAGGACCTGAAGCAAGGATATGCATATTCTTGATACCATTTGAAAGGAAACACTTTGAAGTTTGTGGAAATGTGAAATTAATGCAGGAGAACATAACACATTAGATCTGGTAAAAGATAATACAAACCAAAAACATGCGTTTTCAATTTCTTTTGCTTGTTCCGTCATCTTTGAAATGCAAGAAAAAGGCCATGATTTAATATTGCAGTTTGGGTGCAATTTAGATTCTGGCCACTAGATAGCAGCAGGGTGTCCAAAGTTGGAGATTGACCCAGTGAAGCATTGCAGTACTGCACAGTATTTTGTATCAAGTCTGTCAAAATGTGCCAAATTGGTCAATTGATCCATTTTCAAGTACATAACTATAGAGAACATACAAACATGATATGGTAATACAAAATGTAAGTGTACACACTCCCAGGAATGTCATACATGATGGATCATTAGCTTATACAGCACACTAACTTTCACACATCTAGATGGCCGGGCGGGGTGGGTGTGGAGCCAGAGGCAGCAGGGGTTCAAACTGTAGAACCCAGTTATTTAATTTTTTTTTATTTAACCTTTATTTAACTGCGCAAGTCAGTTTTTACATTTTTTTTTATTTCACCTTTATTTAACCAGGTAAGCTAGTTGAGAACAAGTTCTCATTTACAACTGCGACCTGGCCAAGATAAAGCAAAGCAGTGCGTCACAAACATGCAGTCAATAATACAATAGAAAAAGTCTATATACAGTGTGTGCAAATGAGGTAGGTAGGAACAAATTCTTATTTACAATGATGGCCTAGGAACAGTGGGTTAATTGCTTTGTTCAGGGGCAGAATGACAGATTTTTACCTTCATTTTAGCAACCTTTCGGTTACTAGTTCAATGCTCTAACCACTAGGCTACCTGCATTTGAATATACAAATGTATTTTATAAAAAAATACTATGCTACATTTTATCTCTGGGACCCTCAGGATGACAAATCACCTTCAGAGGTGAATGTATCAAGCCAGTTTCCGTGATACATGTTTTGTTGTTGTGCACTCTCCTCAAACAATAGCATGGTCTTTTTTCACTGTAATAGCTACTGTAAATTGGACAGTGCAGTTATATGGGCAGGAAGTTAAAACTCTCGTTAATCTAAGACATGTGTCTATGTTCCCGAAAGTGTTCTGTTACTTACAACGTCCTTCTAGTCACATTAGCAAACGTTAGTGCACGTTAGCATCAACCGCCCCGGTATAGGGACACCGATCCTGTAGAGGTTTTAAATCTTTTGTCTTGCCCATTCACCCTCTGAATGGTACATATACACAATGCCTCAAGACATAAAAATCATTCTTTAATCTGTCTCCTCCCCTTCATCTACACCAATTGAAGTGGATTGAACAAGTGACATCAATAAGGGATCATAGCTTTCACCTGGATTCACCTGGTCAGTCTAAATCATGGAAAGAGCAGGTATTCATAATGTTTTGTATACTCAGTGTGTAGGGACTAATGCTGCTTTCGTAACCAAGTGGGAGGAGGGAATTGACCAGTTGTGAAGTCGTAAATACCAGTTGGAAGCATTCACATGCTTTGAACTCAACTGAGCGTTGAGAAACGCTGACTGGCTAATGGCAAACAAGCTACATAAACCATAAACTATAAGTACAGCTATCATGCTTGTTAACGATTTATGGTTTAAAAAAAATGTATTAATAGATTTATTTAAAAAAATAAAGTTTTGTTGTTTGCATTTAACTGCCGGAAATGCTGTCGTCAAGGTTATTTTCTTATTAGGTGACGTCAGAGATCAACATGTGGGAGAAGTGGGAGCTAATGTCATGTTCAAAACTGCTGGGAACTGGGAACTCAGAGCTCAGAAATCTCCAACATCCGACTTCAGTGCATTCAAGATAACTGGGAACTCTGAAAAAAACTAGCTCCGACTAGGATTTTTTTTTTAACAGTCATCTTTTATTTATTTAACTAGGCAAGTCAGTTAAGAACAAATTATTTTTACAATGATGGCCTACCCCGGCCAAAACCTAACCACGCTGGGCCAATTGTGAGCCGCCCTATGGGACTCCCAATCAAGGCCGGTTGTGATACAGCCTGGAATTGAACCAGGGCATGTAGTGATGCCTCTATCACTGAGATGCAGTGCCTTCAACCACTGCGCCACTTGGGAGCCCCTGAGCCCCTGTACCTGAGACAGTGAGGCGAACGGTCTCATAGGTGAATCCAGAGGACGGTTTGATAGAGTAGAGCCCCTGGTCACGGTGTGTGACGTCATTCAGCAGCAACGTCCTATCTTTCGTCCACTCAAACCGCAGGTCCTTCAACTGCAAACACACAATAGTGTTTAGCATAGAAGAACACACACACATTTAAACACACGTTATGTTCTTCTATCCTCGTGGGGATCTAAAAATTAATTTCCATTCAAAATGATATTTTCCCTGAACCTAACCCCCAAACCCTTACATTAATTCTAACCATAACCCTAAACTTAACGCCTAAGCTTAAAATATACCTTTTCCCTATGAGACTCCCACAGCTGGTTGTAATACAGCCTGGAATCAAATCAGGGTCTGTAGTGACACCTCTAGCACTGAGATGCAGTGCCTTAGACCGCTACACCACTCAGGAACCAACTTGGAATTCCAAGTCAGAAACTCAAGCATCTCTCTAGAGCTCCAACTTTCTGACCTAATGATCACTGAGGTCATGAATTGATCTGTTGAACCAGATTTCCCATTTGTCTTGAAAGCACCAATAGAATGATAGATGAGTTTCCCACTAGTAATTGCCAGTTGGAGGGCTGTTCAAGTGGAACGCAGCATGCAGCTACAGGGGATACAAATTAAAGTGGTATTTGAGACCTCTCTCTAACCAATTCATTGTACACACGTTATGTTTTATGTGCTAGTGTACACACGTTATGATGTACGTGCTAGTCAGGAACTTGGAAACTCTGACATTCTTGCTAACTGATTGAACGCGGCACGTGTATAACTACAACCAGTTAGCATGTCGGGCATTTCTGAGATTCCTAGTTCCGATTTGCAAGTAAATGTGGCATATGAACGCAAGCAAAACGCATCCAAGAGAGATTCTCGTTCGGAAAAAAAGACCGTCCTCCATTAATCCTCTCTCCTCCGTGACCCGTGTTCGAGGAGCATGATATTTCGTTAGTAGGGTTGTCACTAGTTACTACAGCCACAAACTCATAAACCCCGCCTATTTCTACAATTGATCTTCTTAAAATGTTATTTTAAACCTAACCCTAACCTTAACCACACTGATAGACTTACCCTAACCTTAAATTAAGACCAAAAATGTTCATATTTTTTCATGAATTTGTACGATAGACCATTTGACTTTGTGGCTGTGCTATCTAGTGGACACCCTTTAGTAGGCAAACAGAAGTGTCCTCTCGTTAATAGCCACCTTTCATCGAGGATACTCATGTAAATCCTATTTTTAACGCATAATCATTTTTAAATCTGCTTTTGTTTCGTCAAGAGGAGAAAAACATGCACAAGTTTAAAAACAATATTCTACTTATTGTTTTATTCATAAAAATGTCTTGCACAACTCACTTCATTTTTTTGATCACTTTACACATTTATTTGGGGATTTTTTTTATTTTTTATATATATTTTTTATTTATTTATATTTTTTAATAATAACAAATCAATACATAAAGCACATGAGGGAACACAAGCATACATAGATTACAAACAATAGACAATCGAGCTAGGGGGTACAATATCACATTCCAATTACACAAGGACCTTAAGGGACATGCATATACTTACAATTCTAACAGCTTTTTTGTTAGTAGAGCATTTAACCGTCTTAAAATACAGTTCAATTTCTTTTTGTAGGGTATGAAAATGTGGTTTTCTGTTTGTAAATTTACATTTGTGTATATGAAATTTGGCCAAAAGAATAATGAAATTAATTACATAAAAATGATTCCGCTTATTTCTATTGTATGTAAAGAATCCAAACAGTACATCTCTCCACAATAGTGTAAAATCTTCATGAATGTGTTCAATTATAAACCTACTGATGTCTTGCCACAGTTTTCTTACATGCATACAATGCCAAAAAAGATGCAAAACTGTTTCTGGGTGGTCATTACAAAAGGAGCAATTTGAGTTGATGTTTTCCTTAAACTTCTTCATATAGAGGTTGGCAGGATAATATTTATGAATACTTTTAAAGGAAACTTCCTTAATTTTGTTAACAAGTAGGTATGTGTGTGGCAACATCCAAACTTTTTTCCAACAGATAATATCAATAAATCCATTCCAATAAGGCATGACATAAGGTATAGATACAACATCCTGCTGAAACAAGGATCGTATCGCTCTGTTGTTGAATGGACCAAAAGAGAAACAAATCTTTCCTACTGATGAGTCAACAGGGTCAATAGAAGATAGGCTCTGAGGGTCAGGTCTTGACATGTTCCTGAATAACATAGCAACACCTGAGGGAATGGCATCTAAAACAATTGCAAAATATTTAGGTGTTACAGGGACCTTGTAAAGTGATAAGAATTCTTTATAACTGAGTAAAAGACCCTCTGCATTTACCAGTTGGCTCACCAATAGGATATTATTTCCGAACCAATATTCTAAAAACATAGAGGTATTTTTATACAATATATCCCGATTATTCCATATATAATATCTGTGTGGAGAAAAATTGTGTTTATAAATTAAGGACCATGACAAGAAAACCTGCCGATTAAAAGCAGGAAGTTTCACTGGAACTTTGTCAATATTATAATTGCAAAACAACATGAAGTTAAGGCCACCAAAAGTAGAGAAGACATGATGAGGAATAAAATTCCAGATAGAAGTGGGTCTTAGGAATTGTTTTATCCAATTGATCTTAAAAGTATTATTTAAAGTAGTAAAGTCCAGAAAATTCAGTCAACCATTCTCATTAGTGTTCATTACAACAGTTTTCCTAATGTAATGGGTACGGTGTCTCCAAAGAAAGTTGAAAAGCATCTGGTCTATCTCCTTGCTTATTTTACGGTTCAAGATATAAAGACAGAGCACCATATGTTAGTCTAGAGATACCTTCAGCCTTGGTTATTAGGACTCTGCCTTTTAAAGATAAGTCCCTCTGTAGCCATTGATTTCGTTTCTTCTGGGTTTTTTTTAATAAGAGGATTAAAATTTAGTAAGCCTCTAGACTTCTGATCCTTTGTAATGGTTATGCCTAAATATGTAAGTTCTTCTTTTACTGGAATACCATAATATGAAGGTGTCACACAATCTTTGACAGCCATGAGTTCACATTTCTTAATGTTAAGATATAGACCAGACGCTTTGGAAAAGGATTGTAATCACATTGATCGATATGGGAATTTGGTTAGCGTCTTTCAGAAAAAGTGTAGTATCGTCAGCCAGCTGGCTTATAATAATTTCTTTACCAGCTATGGAAATACCTTGTACAGGACTATTATTTAAAGAATTTGCAAGAATTTAGGTGATTAATAAAAACAGGTGCGGAGAGATAGGACAACCTTGCCTAATTCCTCTCTTTAACTCAAATCTAGGTGAGGTGCCATATTTCAATTTGATAGAGCTGTTACCATTTGCATAGAGAGTCTTAATAGCCTTACAGAAAAAAATCCCCAAAGCCAAGTCTCTCAAGGGAGTGGAAGAGAACTTGATGCTCTACTGTGTCAAATGCTTTATAAAAATAATATGAAGCTATCCTCAGTTATTAGGTCTGAGTAGTAAAGTACGTCTAATACTAGTCTGACATTGTTAGAAATATGTCTGTTCCTCATGAAGTCAGACTGTGTTTCATCAATGATTGCGTCCAGGACTTCTTTAATTCTTTTTGCAAGTAGTGACGCTAATATTGTCAGATATATGTGTATAGGTGGCAGGGAAGTCAGGTGCAGGAGAGTCAAACGGAGTGTAAAATGGAGTATTTTAATAAATGTCCAAGTAACATGCTCCATAACACTAAACAGAAAAATGAATATAAACAAATATGGGAACGAAGACCCGTCGCGCACCTATACAAATAAACACTACACTGACAATAAACAATCTCTGACAAAGACATGAGGGGAAACAGAGGGTTAAATACACAACAGGTAATGAATGGGATTGAAAACAGGTGTGTGGGAAGACAAGACAAAACCAATGGAAAATGAAAAATGGATCAATGATGGCTAGAAGACCGGTGACGTCGAACACCGAGCACCTCCCGAACAAGGAGAGGCAACGACTTCGGTAGAAGTCGTGACAAATATCTTATAGTCATTATTAAGAAGACAAATTGGACACCAGTTATCGATGAGCAGCACTTCTTTTTTAGGTTTAGGTATCAGTGTTATTAACCCCTGACTCATTGTAGGAGGGAGAACATTGTTTTTAATACTCTCTAAAAAGACTTCAAATATGAAGGGAGCTACTTGTTCAGAACATTATTTGTAAAATTCTGATATAATTCCATCAACACCTGGTGATTTATTGTTCTTTAGATGTTTGATAGACTCTATAATCTCTTCAACTTTGATGGGTTCATCACACTGTTTAGATTCTATATCACTGATAGAGTGAACATTATTCAGTGAGTTAAAAAACATATCTGTGGATTCCTGACAGTACGTAGAGCTATACAATTTTCTGTAAAAATTGCTGCAGTATTTAGCGATTAATTTTTGGTCATCTGTAATAACACCATCAATGTTTAACTTATGGATAGTGTTATTTTTAGAGTGAAATTTCTCAAGTCTAATGAAATAGGATGAATTCTGTTCTCCCTCCTCAATCAATTTTTTCCTAGATCTAATAAAGGCTCCTTCTGATTTTAATTTATATATATTATCCAGTTTATTTTGTAACTCAATTAGTTCCATCTTCTCCTCCCCCAAGAGGTCGGCTGGGGACCTCTGAGAAAGGGAAGTTATCTTAATGATCACCTTTTCCTCCTCAGCTCTTCTGGTCTTAGCAAGATTACGACCATATTTTCTAAGATATTTGGACACCTCAAATTTAAAGAGCTCCCAGTTCTTGCAATAAGATTTTTCTTCACAAGCCCTTTCCCAAAAGTGTGAGAGCAGATCTTTAACCTCAAATGTAACTATTTCATTATTTAATAATGAGCTATTTAGCTTCCAGTAGGATGCTCTACCAAGGTTCGAATCAGGGGTAAATATTTTGATATCAATGTAAATAGCCCTATGGTCTGTGAGGGGAGTAGTACAAATATTTGTAGTAACACACTCACTATCAATACATTTGGATATAAGCCAAAAATCTATTCTGGATTGTCTGGAACCTGTTTTGTTACTCCAACTGAATGATTTATTGACATGATGATTCATTCACATTTATTTAGGGATTTCTGTAAACCCCAAGGACTGGAAAGCTCCCGCAGTCATCCCCCTCTTCAAAGGGGGAGACACCCTGGACCCAAACTGTTATAGACCTATATCCATCCTGCCCTGCCTATCTAAGGTCTTCGAAAGCCAAGTCAACAAACAGGTCACTGACCATCTCGAATCCCACCGTACCTTCTCCGCGGTGCAATCTGGTTTCCGAGCCGGTCACGGGTGCACCTCAGCCACGCTCAAGGTACTAAACGATATCATAACCACCATCGATAAAAGACAGTACTGTGCAGCCGTCTTCATCGACCTTGCCAAGGCTTTCGACTCGGTCAATCACCATATTCTTATCGGCAGACTCAGTAGCCTCGGTTTTTCAGATGACTGCCTTGCCTGGTTCACCAATTACTTTGCAGACAGAGTTCAGTGTGTCAAATCGGAGGGCATGCTGTCCGGTCCTCTGGAAGTCTCTATGGGGGTGCCACAGGGTTCAATCCTCGGGCCGACTCTTTTTTCTGTATATATCAATGATGTTGCTCTTGCTGTGGGCGATTCCCTGATCCACCTCTACGCAGACGACACCATTCTATATACTTCCGGCCCGTCCTTGGACACTGTGCTATCTAACCTCCAAACGAGCTTCAATGCAATACAACACTCCTTCCGTGGCCTCCAACTGCTCTTAAACGCTAGTAAAACCAAATGCATGCTTTTCAACCGTTCGCTGCCTGCACCCGCACGCCTAACCAGCATCACCACCCTGGATGGTTCCAACCTTGAATATGTGGACATCTATAAGTACCTAGGTGTCTGGCTAGACTGTAAACTCTCCTTCCAGACTCATATCAAACATCTCCAATCGAAAATCAAATCAAGAGTCGGCTTTCTATTCCGCAACAAAGCCTCCTTCACTCACGCCGCCAAACTTACCCTAGTAAAACTGACTATCCTACCGATCCTCGACTTCGGCGATGTCATCTACGAAATTGCTTCCAACACTCTACTCAGCAAACTGGATGCAGTTTATCACAGTGCCATCCGTTTTGTCACTAAAGCACCTTATACCACCCACCACTGCGACCTGTATGCTCTAGTCGGCTGGCCCTCGCTACATATTCGTCGCCAGACCCACTAGCTCCAGGTCATCTACAAGTCCATGCTAGGTAAAGCTCCGCCTTATCTCAGTTCACTGGTCACGATGGCAACACCCATCCGTAGCACGCGCTCCAGCAGGTGTATCTCACTGATCATCCCTAAAGCCAACACCTCATTTGGCCGCCTTTCGTTCCAGTTCTCTGCTGCCTGTGACTGGAACGAATTGCAAAAATCGCTGAAGTTGGAGACTTTTATCTCCCTCACCAACTTCAAACATCTGCTATCTGAGCAGCTAACCGATCGCTGCAGATGTACATAGTTATCGGCAAATAGCCCACCCATTTTTACCTACCTCATCCCCATACTGTTTTTATTTATTTACTTTTCTGCTCTTTTGCACACCAATATCTCTACCTGTACATGACCATCTGATCATTTATCACTCCAGTGTTAATCTGCAAAATTGTAATTATTCGCCTACCTCATGCCTTTTGCACACAATGTATATAGACTCCCCTTTTTTTCCCTTCCTATTGTGTTATTGACTTGTTAATTGTTTACTCCATGTGTAACTCTGTGTTGTCTGCTCACACTGCTATGCTTTATCTTGGCCAGGTCGCAGTTGCAAATGAGAACTTGTTCTAAACTATCCTACCTGGTTAAATAAAGGTGAAAAAACAAAACAAAAAAAAACAAAAAATCCGCCCAATGACGCGGGAGTGGGAAAAGGTTTCCAATAGTTACAATAGCCACTATTGGAGGAGAAGGTCAGAGGGGCGGGACCTCTGGCTTTCTCATCCAATGGATTTTGAGAAGGAGGAGAGGAGACGAGACGCAAGGAGATTCTCCCAATGAGTCTCTCTCAGGAATCGAATGCAGTACTGCACATGTGCAATGTTGATTTCCCTACACTGTAGGTGTGGTGCCACATAGCGAACCTGTGCCTTTAGTGCACACGTTTAAATGTCATTGTGAACACTAAACAATCAGCAAACTTAGCTATAACTGTAGGGAGATTCGGGACGTTATTTCAAGCAGTTATTCTGACGTTTCCCGTCCTTCGGAGGATGTACACTGAACAGAAGATCATGAAGGTTTTCATAACAAGACGCATCCCACAGGAGGGATTGAAGATTTTGTCACAGGCTGGAGTGTATGTAGCCAGCAGATCCGATTTGCTTGTTTTTGGCTGCTTTAGGGTCGGACAGCATTCCGGTGTATATTATGACACTGCAGAGATGGCACAAGATATGACTCGGAAAACAAATCTCAATCCAGGCAGGAGAAATGCGTTGAACTCCAAATTGCCCCATTCTCCCAACTGTTACACCAAGAAGATTGAATGACTGCACATTTTTGGGAAACTGTCCTTTTCATCCTCATGCTACATAGCAGAAGCCGCAGAAGCCATTTTGGAATGGCAGTGTCAGCCAATCTGCTTATCTGTTGTTCAACGCGACCTGACATTCCACAATGGCTGCTGTTGCAACTGCTAGTTGACAAGAGGATGAAAACGGCAGTTTACTTAATTAACGATTCTTGTTGTAACAGTTGGGATAATGGGACAATTCGGGAATGTTGTCCGACCCAAGTGCAGCTGTAAGCAAGCAGGTCAGATCTGCTGGCGAGAATGTGGTAACCTATAGCCAAGTACAACTAATATAGCCAAGTACATATCAACTCCACGGAGTTGAGATATACTTGGCTAACTAGCCAAACGAGTTTTTCATGCGCTGTCACTTTTCATCTATTGTGCACGCCTGTGACTGTGTGACATCTAAGGATTTGTGTCATAGTAGTGCTACTTAATTCTAGTGCTAGTCTACTTACGGCTGTATAAATGCATTGCACACATTTTCACACACATATGAAGTGAAGGGTAATTGTCACATCATGTGTTCAAAAGACGAACGTTTACTGGAGTTGTTGATGACCTTTATTCCAGGTCACACGTTATAGCGGGGTACTCTGAAATTGTAATATGTTTCCTATGGCGTTATAAACACTTACAAACATCCATGCAACATTTAACAAAAGTAAAGAGGTATAATAAAGATTAAAGCGATGGGTAAGGTTGTCTGTAAGGGGAAGAGAAAGAGACTGGACACCGTGGAAAAAACAGACAGACCATCCAGAATACACAGAGAATATTGTACTATGAAGGAAATGTTCTGAATTGTCTTTGTCTCATCTTAATCTAGTCTCTCCACTTTCACCTCCCCGTCTCCCTCGTTTCCATTGAAACAGATGTAAGGTTTTAATGTGGGACTCGGATGAGCCTGTTTCAAGGGCGGAGCTTCTGAAGGGCGTGGCGGGGGCCCATGGGCTGCTGTGTCTCCTGTCGGACAAGATCGACACTGAAGTTCTGGACGCAGCAGGTACACTGGACATATTCTGGATCAGATTAACTCAAACAGCACCTCTCAGTATTTTTCAATATATGGAATTCACGAGGCTGCTAGACATGTGTTAAACAGTATATGTGTTGTATGATAGTTTCCATTCTGTCTTTTCCTAACACGTAACCATGGATTTGTGTCCAGGTCCAAACCTGAAGGTGATAAGTACCTTATCTGTTGGATTTGACCACATGGCCATGGATGAGATCAAGAAACGGTAAGGCCAACTATCAAATGCCTTTAGCCTCACATCGAAGTCAGCAACTCTTATTGTGCCGTCCTCTCCATGTTCTGTGCAGAGGGGTGCGTGTGGGCTATACTCCAGGCGTCCCGACTGATGCCACGGCGGAGCTGACCGTCGCCCTGCTCCTGGCTACAGCTCGGCGGCTACCAGAGGGAATGGTGGAGGTTATAAAGTCAGTACCCAATAAACACAGATACATTTCCCTCAATTAGACTCCAGCTCCAGAGGATCACTCGGACATGTTGTACAGTGATACTTTATCCATGTGTTGCCTAACCACACTTCTATCTAAAATGAATATGAGTACAACAGAATGTGTCCCCAATTCACTTTTTAAAAATCTCTCTCTCTCTCAGTGGAGGCTGGAGCACCTGGAAACCTCTGTGGTTGTGTGGTTATGGTCTGTCAGGCAGCACTGTTGGGGTTATTGGACTGGGACGCATAGGTAGAGTGACGGTGATTGCTGGATTGACTTACTGGATTCTGTGACTCCTGCCCTTAGTGAGGTCTATACAATCCATATGGTAGCTGAAAGGGCAGGACAAAGGGGCTTATTCATTGATTGATTGATTGATTGTCTGGAGTCAATGCTGTTTTCCCTCAGGTATGGCCATAGCCAGGAGGCTGAAACCGTTTGGAGTGAAGAAGCTCCTGTACTCTGGAAGAACAGACAAATCATATGCTGCTGAAGTGGAAGGAGAATACGGTGAGCAGGGTTGGAAGGGCTTGGGGAAACAGCAAAGTCCGAGAGGGTGAGAATCAGAGGAGATGTTTATTTGATTGTTTCTTCCTCTCTCTTCTGCCCTCCTCTCTGTTGCAGTGCCCTTGGACACGCTGGTGTCTGAGAGTGATTTTGTTGTGGTGTCCTGCGCCCTCACACCAGATACCCAGGGGCTGTGTAACAAGGATTTCTTCTGCAAGATGAAGAACACGGCTGTCTTCATCAACACCAGCAGGTACTCCATGGAACACGTAGCGCAGTGCCAAACCAACCACACGGACTGGGTTTTGAAATGAACACAGTTCAAAGCTATAAATATAGAGCTAACTTCCACTGTGTGTGTGATAGGGGTGCAGTAGTGAATCAGGAGGATCTGTATCAGGCTCTGTCCAGTGGTCAGATAGCTTGCGCTGGGCTGGATGTCACAACCCCAGAACCACTCCCCACCGACCACCCCCTCCTCACCCTCAAAAACTGTGGTGAGTTAATAGGGTCATGAGAGAAACGGAGGGAGGAAGGCAGTTTACTGAGGCATCTCTGTGTCGTCTATTGGTTTCTCTCTGATCGCTGTTGTGATGTTTCCAGATTAATCAATAATTTTTTTTCTTAAATCTTCTCATTAAAATCAACCAGTTATTTTGCGACCAAATCTCTGCAGTGCGATCATGTCCCTGCTAATACATTTCCCCTCCTCTCTCCACCTGCAGTGGTCTTACCCCACATTGGCAGTGCCATCTACTCCACACGTGGCATCATGGCAGAGCTGTCCGCCAACAACCTGCTGGCAGGCCTACAGGGCACAGACATGCCCAGCGAACTCAAATTCTAGTGCTGCTCTACGACTATACAACTCTGCCTCTGTCCCCTCCTTAGAATAATTTTGGTCACCCAATCAGTAATCATTACCAGGAAGGTTAGAGCCGTAAGTGACCAGGAAATACATCTGTGATGGAGTATTGCAGTTGTATTAACATGCTCTCCAAACATGAAGGTCAACCTTTGCCTCTCGCTCTTAGATCTTACAATGTTTAAAGAAATAACACATTTGTGGTATTTGACTTGAATTTTAAAGGAGGAAGTGTATAGTATTGACGTTTTGAGAACATGCCTTGGCACTCTCTGACAGCACTCCTAAGGGTCAGCTATGGCTTCCTTTGAAAGACGTAGATAAGCACCACAATGAGTGCACACACTACTAATTAATTACAGTGGCATTCTTGTTCTTATGAAACACTTTAATGTACAACATACTTAACTAAAATAGTAAATTAGTAGTTGTGATGGTAATGTTCTGTTGTTCTCATTCCAGTTGAGATGTGTGTTTAACATATTGAGATGGATCTCAGTTGTCTAGTTGTGGATAAGATACAGTGCCTTGCGAAAGTATTCAGCCCCCTTGAACTTTGCGACCTTTTGCCACGTTTCAGGCTTCAAACATAAAGATATAAAACTGTATTTTTTTTTGTGAAGAATCAACAACAAGTGGGACACAATCATGAAGTGGAACGACATTTATTGGATATTTCAAACTTTTTTAACAAATCAAAAACTGAAAAATTGGGTGTGCAAAATTATTCAGCCCCTTTACTTTCAGTGCAGCAAACTCTCTCCAGAAGTTCAGTGAGGATCTCTGAATGATCCAATGTTGACCTAAATGACTAATGATGATAAATACAATCCACGTGTGTGTAATCAAGTCTCCGTATAAATGCACCTGCACTGTGATAGTCTCAGAGGTCCGTTAAAAGCGCAGAGAGCATCATGAAGAACAAGGACCACACCAGGCAGGTCCGAGATACTGTTGTGAAGAAGTTTAAAGCCGGATTTGGATACAAAAAGATTTCCCAAGCTTTAAACATCCCAAGGAGCACTGTGCAAGCGATAATATTGCAATGGAAGGAGTATCAGACCACTGCAAATCTACCAAGACCTGGCCGTCCCTCTAAACTTTCAGCTCATACAAGGAGAAGACTGATCAGAGATGCAGCCAAGAGGCCCATGATCACTCTGGATGAACTGCAGAGATCTACAGCTGAGGTGGGAGACTCTGTCCATAGGACAACAATCAGTCGTATATTTCACAAATCTGGCCTTTATGGAAGAGTGGCAAGAAGAAAGCCATTTCTTAAAGATATCCATAAAAAGTGTTGTTTAAAGTTTGCCACAAGCCACCTGGGAGACACACCAAACATGTGGAAGAAGGTGCTCTGGTCAGATGAAACCAAAATTGAACTTTTTGGCAACGATGCAAAACCTTATGTTTGGCGTAAAAGCAACACAGCTCATCACCCTGAATACACCATCCCCACTGTCAAACATGGTGGTGGCAGCATCATGGTTTGGGCCTGCTTTTCTTCAGCAGGGACAGGGAAGATGGTTAAAATTGATGGGAAGATGGATGGAGCCAAATACAGGACCATTCTGGAAGAAAACCTGATGGAGTCTGCAAAAGACCTGAGACTGGGACGGAGATTTGTCTTCCAACAAGACAATCATCCAAAACATAAAGCAAAATCTACAATGGAATGGTTAAAAAATAAACATATCCAGGTGTTAGAATGGCCAAGTCAAAGTCCAGACCTGAATCCAATCAAGAATCTGTGGAAAGAACTGAAAACTGCTGTTCACAAATGCTCTCCATCCAACCTCACTGAGCTCGAGCTGTTTTGCAAGGAGGAATGGGAAAAAATACCAGCAACAGTGTGTGAAAACCTTGTGAAGACTTACAGAAAACGTTTGACCTTTGTCATTGCCAACAAAGGGTATATAACAAAGTATTAAGATAAACTTTTGTTATTGACCAAATACTTATTTTCCACGATAATCTGCAAATAAATTCATTAAAAATCCTACAATGTGGTTTTCTGGATTTTTTTTCTAATTTTGTCTGTCATAGTTGAAGTGTACCTATGATGAAAACTACAGGCCTCTCTCATCTTTTTAAGTGGGAGACATTGCACAATTGGTGGATGACTAAATACTTTTTTGCCCCACTGTATGGGCATTCCAAAATCATCAATTGTGTATGGGAACCTGTTAGGGTCAACATTACTATTATTTTTTTCATCAATGTAAAACAGTGCAATAGTCAAATCAAATCAAACATGTGCCGAATACAACAGCTTACAGTGAAATGCTTACTTACAAGCCCATAACCAACAATGCAGTTTAAAAATATGAATAAGAAATAAAAGTAACAAGTATTTAAAGAGCAGAGTAAAATAACAATAGCGAGACTACAGTTGAAGTCGGAAGTTTACATACACTTATCTAGTGTAAAAAAACTAGTTTTTCAACCACTCCACACATTTCTTGTTAACAAACTATAGTTTTGGCAAGTCGGTTAGGACATCTGCTTTGTGCATGACACAAGTAATTTTTCCAAAAATTGTTTACAGACAGATTATTTCACTTATAATTCACTGTATCTCAATTCCAGTGGGTCAGAGGTTTACATAGACTAAGTTGACTGTGCCTTTAAACAGCTTGGAAAATTCCAGAAAATTATGTCATGGCTTTAGAAGCTTCTGATAGGCTAATTGACATAATTTGAGTCAATTGGAGGTGTACCTGTGGATGTATTTCAAGGCCAACCTTCAAACTCAGTGCCTCTTTGCTTAACATCATGGGAAAAATCAGACCTAAGAAAATAAATTGTAGACCTCCACAAGTCTGGTTCATCATTTGGGAGCAATTTCCAAATGCCTGAAGGTACCACATTCATCTGTACAAACAATAGTACACAAGTATAAACACCATGGTACCACACAGCCGTCATACCGCTCAGGAACGTTCTGACTCCTAGAGATGAATGTAGTTCAGTGCGAAAAGTGCAAATCAATCCCAGAACAACAGCAAAGGACCTTTTGAAGATGCTGGAGGAATCAGGTACAAAAGTATCTATATCCACAGTAAAATTAGTCCTATATCGACGTAACCTGAAAGGCCGCTCAGCAAGGAAGAAGCCACTGCTCCAAAACCGCCATAAAAAGCCAGACTACGGTTTGCAACTACATATGGGGACATGGGGATGAAGCTGTTGCTGAAACTGTGGCCCTGCTGGAAGGGGACAGAGGTTACTGGGAACATAAGGGAGTAAGAGGACGCAGAGCAGAAAGAGGAGGCGTTTGTTGCCTCTAAGCTTTGAAGTGACCTAACAGCCTCATTGCCTTCTGTCTGAGCCTCACTGATGGTGGTGTTTAGGAGGCTGTCTTCTCCTAATGGCCCACTGCCAAGCTGACTTATGGGGTTGAGAATGCAGGAAAGGCCCAGGTCTTGGTTTGCTATCTAGGCCCTCGTTGTCAGACAACCCATCTCCTCCATCAATGTTGTCTTGGAGTCTCTGTCTGAGGATCAGAGCTAGATTGGTGGTTGGATGAGCTTGCATCATCTCCCTTCGGGCTGAGTATATCTTTCTCTTCATTTGCTGGCTCATCCTTTGTCCTCAGATGGGAATGGAGGATCATTGAACACACCTGCTGTGTCTGGATAGGAGGAGTTCACCTGCACACATTTCACCACTACATCCATCTTCTGATCCTTATCCCTCCTCTCCGACTTTCACTTTAAACCTCTCTCATCCATTCACCAGAAAACCCTCTATGTGATCCTCTCCCCCATCCTCCCGCGTCCCTCCCACACTACTATCTGATTGGTATACCTTGTTGTATTACTACTCCCAGTCTCATACTTAATTATTCCTTGTCACCCTTGGCGAGCCCTCCTCGTAATTCTCCTCAGAGAGCCTGCCCCCGTTCTGCTTGCTGTCCAGCCTCACCTCCTGAAACACTTGGGGAGAAGAGTTATTGCGTTTGTGAAGACCGCGTCTGGGGAAAGCAGCTTGTTGCTCAATGCCTCCACCTGCTCCAACCCCTCCATCCCTGCCTCCAGTCGGGCTAGCCTCTTCCCCGGTTTCCCTGTTGTCGAGGCTCCCTTCCAGAGCTGATGTGACTAGTCTGAGTCTCAGCTGCCGGAGCAGGACAAATCTTTGCTGCCTGGAATTGACCCCAGCCATGGCTGCTGCCTGGGATGGAGACTGCCTCAGGTGCTGCTGGTTCACTGCATGGCTGAACTGCTGCTGCTGCTGTACTTGTAACCTCCAACCACACGGAGGTGATGTGAGGAAATTGTGTGAGGTGGAGGTGAGATGGCGATTGTAGGCCTTGACCACAGTGTTGAGGTGCAGGTGGGAGGCAGCCAGGAGCACGTCCGCTATATTAGATGCCCCCAGAGTGAGAGCGGAGGTGTAGATCATGTCCAGCAGGACAGAGAAAGCCTCAGGAGTCACCACCTCTGGGTCCAGCTCCATCACACGGGCTCCTTCAGCGCCGCCTCCTTCATCCCCCTCCACTGCATTAAGAAGGGCCCTGAAGTGTGTACTGCAGGCTGCCAGGAAAGAGCGGTGGGACCTGAAGTGTTGGCCCCCCACACACACTGACACACTGGTGTTTTTACCTGCTGTAAGATGTGCTCGAAGTGACCAGGGATGTCCATCTCAGCCTGAGGATGAACATGAGGAATGGTCCAACTGAATGGTCAGGCAGAGACAAGACTCAGTGTCAGTGACCTGATGTAACTCCAGATAGATCTCATAAACACTAAATCCAGACAAGTTTGGGTTACGGGTAACGAGCAATGGGCAGCTCTGTCACAATAGATGCAATGCTAGTAATAACAAAAACTATGATGCAAATGTCTATGGACTCATTTGATTGGTCTAAAGGTCTGACACTGTAGACCACTTCTGTCCTTACAAATATCAGTTACAAATGATATGAAAAACAGAACAATACAACAACTCATTTATCGTGTAATGTCCCTATGCTCATGCCTGGAATAACCTATGAAAGTACCACCTACTCTCTGGTGCCAGTCCCATCCTGTTTTTGAATAGGCTTCTAGGTTAAATCATCAAATTCATGAAGACGTGGTCATTTAAGATTTATGTAAAATTATAGTATTTCATGGATTAATTTTACATGATGGTTTTCAACTGCGTTTTGTTTTGAAAACCTTCATAAAAGGCATTGGATCCACAAAAACAAATATAATTTTACATATATCTTAAATAACCCCATTTTCATTAATTTGATGACATGAGCTTGACATACATTCAAAATCAGTACTAGACTTGCACCAGGAAGTGGGCGGGACATTCATAGCGTATACAAGGGCTGTTCAACTACTGTATATTCTTGGGGGGGGCAGATTTCAAAAAGGTATTAACAGGGAGGCCAGACATTTTCTACATGGGATTACTCTTCCTAAAACCAGTATAAAAACCAATGCACAAAGACAATTATAATCTTATAAAGCATGTGTATTCAATTAAATGCTGCTAAATTCAAATAGTTGAAATAATGGAACACATTTGTATTTATAACGCAGTTGACCTGCGTTACATTAATGAATTTCTACTTTCCTGTCCGTTTTACATACGTAGTGTGAACTTTTGTTTTTATTTACACATTGGAAACCTTTTATGCATGGCTTATCTCAGTTGACTAGCTTTTTCTGAGAAGTCTCTCCCCCCTCACCAGCAAAGAACGGGCCCCTATAACAAACTGCACCACCTCTGTGGGGAAATTAAACTCCTCAAATCTCGTTGCAAAGCTTTCAGTTCATCTAAAAACTCCTACATCAAGGGAGTGATCTGTACTGATGACTTAATAGAGTTGAGCAGTGTAGAGAAATGGAGCGTTTTGTTTGGGCTCAAATCAGAGGTGAAAAGAACAGATTTATTTTTAAAATATGTTTTTCAATCATGTCAACTGTTTTATCCCTCCCATGTAGTCGCAAATTAAGTCCATTCAACTGATTGAAGATGTCACACCCTAAACTCACATAGCGACCCTCATCTGGTTTGAGCGCCACATTTTTTGCTAAAAATAAAATTTATATTTTTGTTGGGGGGTCTTGCTTGTTTTGCATGTTATTTTGGCATTAATACGTGTCACATAGCAGTTTGCAAACAATGTAAAAAAAAAAAAGATATATAATTGAGTCAATAAAGCAGCATACAAACATGGTCTCTTTTTTGTTTTCTTGAGTAAGGCAGCTCCAAAATGCAGGTGTTTCAGCCTAGCTCAGTGCTTTCTGTGGTGGTAGGACTTGCCAGCAGAAAATACGGACCATTGTGCGACGATTGGCTCAGTGATCTGTCACTCATGGGGACACTACGTCACTGCCAAGTCTAAGGGTAGAGCTAGAAAATTCTAGCCCCCTGGGTGCTGCCATAGAGTTACATTAGAAGTGCCCCTCCAAGAAGGCTCAAGGTCATTGGCCACAGATAAAATGACATCAGATCACGTTATATGTATAGTAGATTTGATTGGACTTTCAAAATCTTAGCTAGCAGTCATCATCATGAATCAAGTCGACAATCTACTGGCAAATCATTTTTAATCCTTGTCACATGAAGAGAACAATGAAGAGAAATTATAGATAAAACGTATCGGCGCTCATCGGCCATTGGACATAAACATTACACAAGTTGGAAATCGAAAATTCAACAATGAGTGGTTTGGAAGGAATCAGTGACAGTGGCTAACTGCAAGCATGACAAAGAAATCACTAGTGGTTCTGTAGCTCAGTTGGTAGAGCATGGCGCTTGTAACGCCAGGGTAGTGGGTTCGATTCCCGGGACCACCCATACGTAGAATGTATGCACACATGACTGACTGTAAGTCGCTTTGGATAAAAGCGTCTGCTAAATGGCATATATTATTATTATTATTATTACTAGCCTGCTATTCAGTGGAGTGGCTATGTGGTCCCAAATCTGGGATTAAGGGGTTCTTTTTCATGTTTAAAATGATAAGCATTCAACATTGGCTATGTTGACAATGAAGCATTATTTGTGCCGCGCTGATAAATCGGAACTGTGAAAACTTGACTTAAGACAACTGGGAAATCGGGTATAAACGAGCTCCGACTGGGAAAGTACGTCCTGAACGGTCATCCAACTCGGAATTGTAAATCCAGCCTCTTTCTAGAGCTAAGACCTAAAGATCAATGACATCATCATGATTCGACCTTGTTTTTTGCAAGTTCCCAGTTATTTTGAATGCACCATAAATCCAGAGAATGCCAAACTTTGATGACAAAATTTGCCCACGAAGGACCTCCGAGCCACCTTCCTGTTCAAGTGGGCAAAGCACAACAAGGTGAGTCGAAAAAAAGGTGTTGTATGATACTGCATAAATTATGTAATATGCCAGGGAGATATGTATACTGTAGCTAAGAAAGTAATACAATGTGTATGTCGTGTTAGTAGCCCATATACCTCAGCCTAATAATTTGGTCTATTTACCCCTCTTAATTTCACCTACGGTTTTGACTTGGTGGTGCAAATGTAGCCAATAACCTGTTTTAGAGAAATGTAATCATTGAATATTGTAAAAGCTTTCATTGTCTGTTTATATGCCCCCTTTATTTATCCTATGGTTCTGACTTGGTGTGCAGGGAGAACACTGTAAGAACAGCCCATGTTCTGAATTCTGTCGCTGTACATTTCAAAAGTGCTAAACAAATAGTTGTAGGTAAATGGAGTGTTTTGTTTGGGCTCAAATCAGAGGAGAAAAGAACACATTTAATCATAAAATGTGTACGTTTCTCAATCATGTCAATAACTGTTTTATCCCTCACATGTAGTCGCAAATTAAGATGTCACTCCCTAAACTCACATAGGCTGCTCTCTTGAGAGTAGTGTCGACCAGTCGCTGTACATTTCAAAAGTGCTAAACAAATAGTTATATTGACTACATCCAAGCTAGCTCGCTCAAATGTCTTAATCGAAATTACTGATTGCCTCGTCCTATTGCTGTCCACTTATGCCATAGTTTGTACATCTCAATTTTCATTAGAAACCACATTTGTTTAAGCAAGTCAGCCATATCAGCTATGTTTTTTTCAAAGGCAGTAAATTAGGCTGCCAGACTAGGCTCCGCTGATAGCCAGGTGTAGCAGTGGTAAGATGTTTTCTGGCATGCATCCCACTTTTCTTTTTGCCCCACCAATATTTACATGCTAAAATCGCCACTGCTTGAGAGCATTACCCTTGCTTAGCCACTGAAAGTCATGATGTAATAGAAGATCATGGAGCTCAGCAAACTACGAAACAAGCAATGTTAGGCTATATGTTGATCGGATAAAGTTTATGATAGTCATAACTAAGTCCATGTTTTTTTTTACTCATCGCTGAGTTAAAGGCAAAGCACACGGGTGTATCAGGCAGTGTAGTGATTTCATCTGCGGTGAAAGAGACAGTAAGCAGCTGATTGGCTGTAACTGGTATGTTGGGTGATATTGATCGACAGAATTTAAAGGGAGGGATTTTATGGATATTTATGAGTCTCTATCTACATAGATCCCGTCGGGTGATTGGTTGAGTCTTCTTGAGCGCGTGACTGAGCCTTACCGAAACGAGGTGTATAATTTCTATCGTTTCATATCTGAAACCACTTCACTTAATTTATAAGTACAGCTACTGACTAAAATGTAGCTAGCAAGCTGGCTCACACTGGCCATTCACTAGCCAACTAGCTAGCTAATCGAATACACAAAATAAACATCTATCTCGACTAGATTTGGGAGCTCATGGGCACACAGGCTACCTTAGCCAACTGGTTAGAGGTGATTACAACACGGGCAACAATAAATGGCTATAAGTTCGTTTTCAGATAAATATTTTAAACTTCAATTTATCCACTGTCCACCACATGTAGGATTGCTAATTACTGAAATGTATACTGAACAAAAAATATAAACGCAACATATAAGGTGTTGGTTCCATTTTTCATGAGCTAAAATAAAATATTTTTTAAAAATGCCAGTTTATTTCTCTCGAATTTTATGCACATTTGTTTACGTCCCTCTTAGTGAGCATTTATCATTTGCCAAGATAATCCATCCGCAGGACAGTTGTGGCATATCACAAAGCTGATAAAAAAGCTTTGTGCTGAGGGCAATGAAAAGCCACTCTAAAATGCGGTTTTGTCACACAACACAATGTCACAGATATCTCAAATCTTGAGGGAGCATGCAATTGGCATGCTGACTGCAGGAATGTCCACCAGAGCTGTTGCCAGATAATTGAATGTTACTTTCTCTATCATAAACCACCTCCAATGTCATTTTAGAGAATTTGGCAGTACATCCAACCAGCTTGACAACCGCATACCATGTTTAACCACACCAGCCCAGGACCTCCACATCCAGCTTTTTCACATGTGGGATCGTCTGAGACTCAGGAGTATTTATGTCTGTAATAACTTTCGTGGGGAAAAACTCATTCTGATTGGCTGGGTCTGGCTCCCAAGTGGGTGAACCTATGACCTCCCAGGCCCACCCATGGCTGCGTCTTCTTGCTTGCCTTCTGGCTCGCACTTCATTCGTGCATGCATCCCATCCCTTCTTAAGTAATAATATATGAGAATATTTTGCGATCTTATCTGAAGAAAAACTCTGCATTTGAAATAATTGCATTGTCTAATGTTTACACTGATTCAGTTATGAAATCGCCAGCTTCATGGTCAGAATTCTGATGTCCTCAAAAATAAGACAAGAGCGCCCCCCATTTGGCATATTCAGGTAATGATGGTTGCTGTACTGCACTGCTTGAGAGTTCTTCTCCCTTGCCTTCATGATGCTGTGGAGTCCAAGGGGCAAGCAGTTATCTATGAGGGAAGCAAATTTGGTATAATACCCTCTACCACCCTATTTGTTGTATACCTGAGAATCTACAGAATATCTTCAAATGAACAGTTCAAGGGGTCTTGCTTTTGGGCATTGCTTTTTCAATAATTTTATACCTGATGATAATTAACAAAAACCATGCAATCAATATTTAAACATGTCTTCTCTTTATTGCATGTGATGACCAACAAAATTCACATGTCCAATTACACAACACTCTCATTGAGGGACCATGGAAAATATTGCCAAAACACTCAAAACAAAATCAGATGTTCTCTTATTGAGCACTAACATAAAAGGTAACCATGAAAAATAACAGATGACACATCGATGACTACAAATGACATCTTAATGTTCAAGTACAATGGGGGGACACAACGTAATGTCTCCACTGTAGCCTATAAAGAAGTCTTCCATATAGGATCCGTATGATGGTGTTTAACTCGCCGCTTTGTTAATTGTTCCCCTGTTATGGTGATGTCCATCGACCTTGTTGCATTAAACTGCCCGAGTGGGAATACTGGAGGCAGATGGTCTCAAATGCTGTCCAACTTCTTCAAGATATACGGAGCTGTGTGGGGGCAAAGGAAAGAAATAGTCAAACCAAACTTAACTTAGTAAATTATCCAGAAAATGTTCCTTTTTGATTGAGGTGCTGTTTATGGTCAAAAGATCTACCAAAACCCTTGGGGATATTTATCTAGATTAATGACCATTCATTCTCATGCAAAAACCAGAAAGCTGGCTCCCAGGTCAAAAGAGGGGAACCATGTTTAGGGGTCACAACCTGATGGATGATTTGTAAAGGATCACGTTTAGTTATGTCATTGATTCACTGTACATTCTCCTGTCTGAACACTGAGCAGGTGAGTGCGACATGCATTACAGTCTGTGCTATCTTGGATCCTTGGGACCTCCCTACTCCATTGAAGTTGGGTTTAGGGATAGCACTGATCCATATATTACACAATATATTGTGAGATAATGGCAGTGTTCGAGAGCTTAATAACCGTAATGTATCATGGGTAAATTGTGACTGACTGATCTATAAATAACAATGAGTAGTTATTTTTGATGCAAGGTTCTTTGTAAGTCGGCAGTCGCTGACACGGTCGGCTGCAATGCAGAACAAGCAGAACGTGTGCAACCCGAGAGCAATGTGAAAACCAATACTTACTGGCTCTGAGAAGGGCAATATAGATTAGAAAATTGCGCACGGACGAGATTACATCCTGTCGCATCTTTTTCTTCATCTCCTCTGGTTCCATTTTCGGCTCTAACCCCTCGAGTTTAAACATCTCGGCGTGGTCTGTAAAGGTTTTATACTCTATCCTCACCTGATTGTGATTTTATGGCTGAGGTTTCCTTAGTATTATGCTGGCCCTTTGCCTTGATTCACGGAGCCCTACTCGTGCTTGTTGACGGACGCGTGACTGTTTAAACCGGAAATTGCGTTTAAGGATTACTTTCAGTACAATGTCCGTAGAGGTACAAACTCTACAATGGGGGGAAGGCAAAGCAATAAATGTGTATTTATGATGAATTTGTACTAACCCAAGTCTTGCCTATTTATCAAATTAAACGTTTGTCTAAAATATATATTTTTTGGAGGTGACTAAATAAAAAACATATTTTGTGATTGTTTTTTATTATTGTTTATTACAATATACTGTCATTCTTACTTGTTTGCGGAAACAGTTTTTTCTCATAGTATAATCATCTTTATTGAATATGTTACTGTCAAGCATGATCTTTCTTGCCTTCAATCAAACTGACCTTGTGAGGGAGGTCCTCAAGGCCGACGGGGAGGGAGCGAACAATAATGAGTGTGGAGGAGAGGGAGGAAAAATTGATAGAGCGAGAGAGAGCAGGAGAAAACGAAGGGAGGGAGGGAGGGAGTGGGATATTTCTGAGCTCAGGGCCGGGGATTAAACGGTCGAGAACAGTTCCAATACGATGACAGTACGCACCACACCGTCCGGGACACGTATTCTACCGATTCCGACAAGCTATTCTGTCTGCTCTCTCTCTTTAGTCACTTCATTGGGCCCTCCCGGTTCACAACCCTGGTCTGTCTCTTTCTGTAGAACACGAGGTGAGTTCGTTTTTTCGTTATTTTATTATCATCTTTATTGTCAAACTGACTGTGGACGAATGGTGAAGACACCCGGGTGTAATGCTTCTGCGTGCACCTTGCATTGATTGGAAGAATCTCTTGCGATATTTTTCACATAGAAAAAATACATCAAATCCTATCTGAATTATTTGGATTTCGTGCTGGTCCCGGTTTCCAGGGCCCCTGTTTCTAAAAACAGGAATAGAGAGATCTAAATCGGATTAAGATAATTTTAGGAAACAATTAAAATTTGACTTTTTTTTCTCTTTGTTTCGGGGCTAATCTGGCATGACTGCTGTCAGCGATTATATCTCGGGTCAGTTTGGTCCTTGCGGGTGAACAATACGAACACAACATAATACACGCTTATATTTGTGTTAAAAAAATCTTTCAATATTTGATTTCGACCTATCCAAAATGTCTAATGAATTGGGGGTGAAACTATTGTGCGGTGGACGATTGATATTCTATTCTATTTTGTTTTATTATTGCATGCTGAGCAGCGCACTCCCATGCATTTCGTATTGACGTGGTTATTTTGTCGTTGATTCATAACCATCCTCCTCTTATCCATCCAGGATACTCACACATGCATTCTGCAAGGCCAATACGCAACCAGTGGAATTCTGTGCAGCATGAAATTGGTGTCACTTAATGCAAATGGTCAGAGAGTACAAATGGAATCAGAGTAGATCCAGAGATGGTGACCGGCGTCTCTGGTGGTGTAGTAAAACGCCTTTATATTAAATGGCCAATATGTCTTGTTATCAATGGGCATCGGGCCGTTGGCGAGGTGTGGAGAGAGACAGAATTAGCCTTTTTCCTCATGCGCGTATCCATAGGTTTGTGAAAATGCGACGTTCATTCAGTGCACGTTTCCATTCCATGCGAAGCAAGAAGAGCGCAACACAACTAGACCGGAACAATGCGTTTGCCGTTCTGTGTCCTTTATTTAATGCATGACATGATTGAATATGACCACTGATTCTGATTATATATAGTCCAGACATGTGCTCTACTGTACACAAAATGTACATGGGGCCCAGGAGATGATGTATTTAATGTCACAGAATATTAGGATATCACTGACTAGCTAATGTTCATATATGTACCGACATTCCTACACACTCACACATGCTGACACACATAGCCTGCATCATCTCACACATGGGTGGTTGTTGTCCTGGTCTTGTGCTGCCCTATGGGCGTGACTGCTCAGTGAGGGTGTTTGAGTGTGTGTCTGTGATTGTGAGTGTGTGAACACGTGTGTATATGTGCAAGTGTGTGTGTGTGTGTCTGTGTGTTGCCAGTGCTGCTATGCCAGTGCTGCAGGCATTGTGCATGATGACTCAGGGATGCATGATGACTCAGGGATGCATGCTGACTCCGGGATGCATGATGACTCAGTGATGCATGTTATAACATGTGATGGAACTGTTGCTCTGAGGTCACTCAGCCAGTGGAGAAATGCGAATGGGATGACACTCACATCAGGAAAGGCTCACTGCCTGCCTATCTGCCTCTCTCCCTGTCTGTCTGCCTGTCTGTCTGCTTGTCTGTCTACCTAACTGTCTGCCTGCCTGTGCTGGGATCTACCCCACTGAGTGCTCTTCTGCCCTACTTACGGCTGGCTCCCTCTTACCCTGGAGCCTCCACATCTCAAATGGCAGCCTATTCCCTACATAGTGCACTACTTTTGACTCAAGCCACAGTGGCGTCATTTAATATTTAGCCCTTCTTGTCTCTAGGGCAGTTTGAGTTGTGTGCTGGTGTCTGTTCCTACTGATCAGTCAGCCAATCGATCACCAGACCAACTAATAATGGCGGTCATTAAGTAATTCGATGCATGTTATTGCCCCAGACACATTTTGGCAGCCAGAGACTGTCGGGTTGTCAATCATTTTTTTTTATCTGAACACAAATCCATTTAATGGTTGGGCTGTCTTTCTGTTTGTCTTCTCAAAGTGTTATAATGGGTTGGATTGGCCAATGGACCAGCACTGAGACATACTGTGCACCATAAATCCACTGTATACTCTAGGGTCCCTTCCAGACATAACAGCACCATGATCTATGAACATGTAAAAAGGTTTGGCCTAGACATAAGAGAAGCAGAGGTCACTCATCCCAGACTTATGTCCAATCCCAAATCATCCCCAAGCTCCTTTTACATGATTGGATAGTTTAAGATTAAGATTACTTTATTTGTCAATTGTACACAAGGTTCAACCAAAATTTGACTTCCACTTTATTCCAACCCCTCCTAAACATATATACAGGTTGAGCAGGGAGCTTCTACGCTGGAGCATTTGTTGTGGGGGGGTAATTACCTTGCTCAGTGGCACAACGGCAGGCAATCACATGAAGAATGTCCGGCGCCGACAGAGATGGCCGCCTCGCTTCGCGTTCCTAGGAAACTATGCAGTTTTTAGTTTTTTTACGGGTTATTTCTTACATTGGTACTCTAGGTAATCTTAGGTTTCATTACATACAGTCGGGAAGAACTACTGAATATAAGAGCAACGTCAACTCACCATCAGTACGACCAGGAATATGACTTTCTCGAAGCGGATCCTGTGTCCTGCCTTCCACCCAGGACAACGGAATGGATGCGACCCAAAACAAAGACATCGTAAAAGAGGGAAACGTAGTGGTCTTCTGGTCAGGCTCCGGAGACGGGCACATCACACACCACTCCCTAGCATACTACTCGCCAATGTCCAGTCTCTTGACAACAAGGTTGATGAAATCCGAGCAAGGGTAGCATTCCAGAGGGACATCAGAGACTGTAACGTCCTTTGCTTCACGGAAACATGGCTCACTTGAGAGACGCTAACGGAATCGGTGCAGCCAGCTGGTTTCTTCACGCATCGCGCCGACAGAAACAAACATCTTTCTGGTAAGAAGAGGGGCGGGGGCGTATGCCTTAAGATTAACGAGACGTGGTGTGACCACAACAACATACCGGAACTCAAGTCCTTCTGTTCACCTGACTTAGAATTCCTCACAATCAAATGTCGTCCGCATTATCTACCAAGGGAATTCTCTTCGATTATAATCACAGCCGTATATATTTCCCCCCAAGCAGACACATAGATGGCCCTGAACAAACTTTATTTGACTCTTTGCAAACTGGAAACCACATATCCTGAGGCTGCATTCATTGTAGCTGGGGATTTTAACAAGGCTAATCTGAAAACAAGACTCCCTAAATTGTATCAGCATATCGATTGCGCAACCAGGGCTGGTAAAACCTTGGATCGTTGCTATTCTAACTTCCGCGACGCAAATAAGGCTCTCCCCCGCCCTCCTTTTGGAAAAGCTGACCACGACTCCATTTTGTTGCTTCCTGCCTACAGACAGAAACTAAAACAAGAAGCTCCCGCACTCAGGTCTGTTCAACGCTGGTCTGACCAATCTGATTCCACGCTTCAAGACTGCTTCGATCACGTGGATTGGGATATGTTCCGCATTGCGTCCAACAACAACATTGACGAATACGCTGATTCGGTGAGCGAGTTCATTAGAAAGTGCATTGATGATGTCGTTCCCATAGCAATGATTAAAACATTCCCAAACCAGAAACTGTGGATTGATGGCAGCATTCGCGTGAAACTGAAAGCGCGAACCACTGCTTTTAACCAGGGAAACATGACCGAATACAAACAGTGTAGCTATTCCCTCCGCAAGGCAATCAAAGAAGCTAAGCGTCAGTATAGAGACAAAGTAGAGTCACAATTCAACGGCTCAGACACAAGAGTTATGTGGCAGGGTCTACAGTCAATCACGGATTACAAAAAGAAAACCAACCCCGTCACGGACCAGGATGTCTTGCTCCCAGGCAGACTAAATAACTTTTTTGCCCGCTTTGAGGACAATACATTGCCACTGACACGGCCTGCTACCAAAACCTGCGGACTGTCCTTCACTGCAGCCGTCGTGAGGAAAACATTTAAACGTGTTAACCCTCGCAAGGCTGCAGGCCCAGATGGCATCCCCAGCCGCGTCCTCAGAGCATGCGCAGACCAGCTGGCTGGTGTGTTTACAGACATATTCAATCAATCCTTATCCCAGTCTGCTGTTCCCACATGCTTCAAGAGGGCCACCATTGTCCCTGTTCCCAAGAAAGCTAAGGTAACTGAGCTAAACGACTACCGCCCCGTAGCACTCACTTCCGTCATCATTAAGTGCTTTGAGAGACTAGTCAAGGACCATATCACCTCCACCCTGCCTCACACCCCAGACCCACTCCAATTTGCTTACCGCCCAAATAGGTCCACAGACGATGCAATCTCAACCATACTGCACACTGCCCTAACCCATCTGGACAAAAGGAATACCTATGTGAGAATGCTGTTCATCGACTACAGCTCAGCATTTAACACCATAGTACCCTCCAAACTCGTCATCAAGCTCGAGACCCTGGGTCTCAACCCCGCCCTGTGCAACTGGGTACTGGACTTCCTGACGGGCCGCCCCCAGGTGGTGAGGGTAGGTAACAACATTTCCACCCCGCTGATCCTCAACACTGGGTCCCCACAAGAGCCCTCTTCTGTACTCCCTGTTCACCCATGACTACTTGGCCATGCACGCCTCCAACTCAATCATCAAGTTTGTGGACGACACTACAGTGGTAGGCTTGATTACCAACAATGACGAGACGGCCTACACGGAGAAGGTGAGGGCCCCCGGAGTGTGGTGTCAGGAAAATAACCTCACACTCAACGCCAACAAAACAAAGGAGGTGATTTCAGGACTTCAGGAAACAGCAGAGGAAGCACCCCCCTATCCACATCGATGGGACAGTAGTGGAGAGGGTAGTAAGTTTTAAGTTCCTCGGCGTACACATCACGGACAAACTGAATTGGTCCACCCACACAGACAGCATCGTGAAGAAGGCGCAGCAGCGCCTCTTCAACCTCAGGAGGCTGATGAAATTTGGCTTGTCACCAAAAGCACTCACAAACTTCTACAGATGCACAATCGAGAGCATCCTGTCGGGCTGTATCACCGCCTGGTACGGCAACTGCTCCGTCCACAACCGCAAGGCTCTCCAGAGGGTAGTGAGGTCTGCACAACGCATCATCGGGGGCAAACTACCTGCCTTCCAGGACACCTACACCACCCGATGTCACAGGAAGGCCATAAAGATCATCAAGGACAACAACCATACGAGCCACTGCCTGTTCACCCCGCTATCATCCAGAAGGCGAGGTCAGTACAGGTGCATCAGAGCAGGGACAGAGAGACTGAAAAACAGCTTCTATCTCAAGGCCATCAGACTGTTAAACAGCCACCACTAACATTGAGGGGCTGCTGCCAACACACTGACTCAACTCCAGCCACTTTAATAATGGGAATTGATGGAAATTGATGTAAAATATATCACTAGCCACTTTAAACAATGCTACTTAATATAATGTTTACATACCCTACATTACTCATCTCATATGTATACTGTACTCGATACCATCTACTGCATCTTGCCTATGCCGTTCTGTACCATCACTCATTCATATATCTTTATGTACATATTCTTTATCCCTTTACACTTGTGTGTATAAAGTAATAGTTTTGGAATTGTTAGGTTAGATTACTCGTTGGTTATTACTGCATTGTCAGAACTAGAAGCACAAGCATTTCGCTACACTCGCATTAACATTTGCTAACCATGTGTATGTGACAAATACATTTGATTTTGATTTGAATTTGATACCAGCAACCCTCCGGTTGCCAGCTCACTGCTGGATCTTTCCTATCAGACACATGATGTGAACTGGCAACCTTCCAGTTTCTGGCTCACCTCTCTAACCCGCTGAATACCTGCCACCTCTCTAACCCGCTGAATTACCTGCCACCTCTCTAACCCGCTGAATTACCTGCCACCTCTCTAACCCGCTGAATTACCTGCCACCTCTCTAACCCGCTGAATACCTGCCACCTCTCTAACCCGCTGAATACCTGCCACCTCTCTAACCCGCTGAATACCTGCCACCTCTCTAACCCGCTGAATACCTGCCACCTCTCTAACCCGCTGAATTACCTGCCACCTCTCTAACCCGCTGAATACCTGCCACCTCTCTAACCCGCTGAATTACCTGCCACCTCTCTAACCCGCTGAATACCTGCCACCTCTCTAACCCGCTGAATTACCTGCCACCTCTCTAACCCGCTGAATTACCTGCCACCTCTCTAACCCGCTGAATTACCTGCCACCTCTCTAACCCGCTGAATCCCTGCCACCTCTCTAACCCGCTGAATCCCTGCCAACTCTCTAACCAGGTGAATTACCTGCCACCTCTCTAACCCGCTGAATTACCTGCCACCTCTCTAACCCGCTGAATCCCTGCCACCTCTCTAACCAGCTGAATTACCTGCCACCTCTCTAACCCGTTGAATTACCTGCCACCTCTCTAACCCGCTGAATCCCTGCCACCTCTCTAACCCGCTGAATCCCTGCCCCCTCTCTAACCAGCTGAATTACCTGCCACCTCTCTAACCCGCTGAATTACCTGCCACCTCTCTAACCCGCTAAATACCTGCCACCTCTCTAACCCGCTGAATTACCTGCCACCTCTCTAACCCGCTAAATACCTGCCACCTCTCTAACCCGCTGAATACCTGCCACCTCTCTAACCCGCTGAATTACCTGCCACCTCTCTAACCCGCTGAATTACCTGCCACCTCTCTAACCCGCTGAATTACCTGCCACCTCTCTAACCCGCTGAATTACCTGCCACCTCTCTAACCCGCTGAATACCTGCCACCTCTCTAACCCGCTGAATACATGCCACCTCTCTAACCCGCTGAATACCTGCCACCTCTCTAACCCGCTGAATACCTGCCACCTCTCTAACCCGCTGAATTACCTGCCACCTCTCTAACCCGCTGAATACCTGCCACCTCTCTAACCCGCTGAATACCTGCCACCTCTCTAACCCGCTGAATTACCTGCCACCTCTCTAACCCGCTGAATTACCTGCCACCTCTCTAACCCGCTGAATACCTGCCACCTCTCTAACTCGCTGAATACCTGCCACCTCTCTAACCCGCTGAATACCTGCCACCTCTCTAACCCGCTGAATTACCTGCCACCTCTCTAACCCGCTGAATTACCTGCCACCTCTCTAACCGCTAGGCTACCTACCGCTCCATAGGTGGTAGCAATATAGAGCAAATTCCATCTTGCCAGTCAGAGGGCAAGGTGGAGCTGGTATCATATGGTGTACAACCATTCTTTGAGATCAGACCTGTATACATGAAACGCCTATAGGCCGGGCTAGGGAGAAGGGGTTGATTTGGAGTATGATTTCTATTCACCCGCTTACTTCCCAAGCTCTTCTTCCCAGACAGATAGTGACCTATCCAGGGAGTCCTCTCTCTGACCCAATGAAAAACCCCCAGACAAATAACTGGAACACAGCAGACTATTAATCTTCCAATGGCCTAGTATTAAATAGTGCATTGGGGAACTCAAGCTTCCCCCCCGGTCACCATTGCAAGTGGAGATGAAATGAGTGGTGCACGGCAGTTTCCATCTTAATGATGCAAATGGAATGAGCAGACAGGTGGAACGCAGAACGGGGCGGTAGATTTGATTAGGTCTGGAAGGGAACAGAGAAAACGGAACATCGCCAACCGAACAAGCAGTAACAATCTAATGGAGAGCTCCTGGTGAATAAACAACAGGAGTGGTTGGTCCTTAATGAAGCTTCCTAATTATTAATAGTCTCTTTATTTATATTTTTATATGCATTCATTTGATTCATTTGGTTGTTTGCACCGTTCTGTCTTTTTAAAGGCATATTATGTAACACAACCATATCGTGTCTGGTTTTGCGTCGTGCCTGGACACAGTCTTTAGCCGTGGTATATTGGTCATATACCACAAACCCTGAGGTGCCTTACTGCTATTATAAACTGGTTACCAATGTAATTAGAGTAGTAAAAACAAATGTTTTGTCATACCCGTGGTATACGGCCTGATATACCACGGCTGTCAGCCAATCAGCATTCAGGGCTCAAACCACCGTTTATATTATATTATATAACACAACTATACAGTGTATGGCTTTCTTTGATGTATTAGTTTGTACTCTGCACAGCCCCTCTCCAATCCTGTTCCGTCTCTGTCGCCTGTTCTGGGCTAGTTTGGTCTGGTTTGGTCTGGTGCGACTCAGTGTCAGACTGAGGTCCTGAACAGATCTGTCTCCCACTGTGCTCCTCCTCATGGGCGGAGGGAGGGGTCGTCCACTCAGGCAGAATTAGGCCTCAGACGTTAATAGCAGACAACTGGTTGATCCCAAAAAAGACCTGTGTTTTTAGTCATAGGCCTAGGCCACATGCAGCCACACAGTGAAAGGGTTTGTATTGGAACATATACCACTACTCTCCCACGTATAAAAGCTCATTAAAGGTTAAGGATAGAGACAAGGATAGATATACTAATCAAGGTTTTTAAGGATTGGGACTTCTCCACTTTTAGTGATTAAATACTGTATTTAGGGTGGGTGTGTGGGTGCATGTGTGTATCGCCTTTGACTGAAGTTTTGTGACCTCCTCAAAGAGGTCGTCCGGGTTAGGGGAGGGTTTGGCCGTGGTAGGCCGCCATTGTAAAATAAGAATTTGATCTTAACTGACTTGCCTAGTTAAATAAATGTAAAAAAAGAGAACACGTAGGCTGCCCAATTCTGATTTAAAATAATTATTCACTAATAGTTTTTTTGACCAATCAGATCAGCTCTAAAAAAAATTGAAAAGATCTGATGTGATTGGTCAAAAGACCAAAAATATCAGAATTGGGCTGCCTGTGTAAACAAAGCCTGGATTGTTGCAATATTACAAATACATAATAATTGCAGTCCACAAAACACAAAAGGGTTGTCTCTGGGCTTTACCTCTTCATGTGTAGAAGATGAATGACAGGGGTCTGTGTCAAATTCATTGCTAAATCCTTTACTGCTGAGAACAACTGACTTGCCTAGTTAAATAAAGGTAAAATAAAAATAAATAAAAAACATCAAGCAGGTGTTTAGGCCCTCCTGTCCGTTTCCACCATATCAGTCAATGGGTCAGGGCTTGTGTGGGACCCTCAGAGGACGGTGACAGGGCCAGGTAGGAGAGCTCCACGAGTGGCACGCCCAGAGGAAGGTGGCAGGGCCTGTGGATGAGCTCCATGTCAGCCCTTTCTGTAGATAGATTTCTCCTGTACTGTCTGTTGTGGGTTTGACCCAGTGTGGCCCCGCCCCGGTCCGGTCTTGGCCTGTCTTGTCTTAGCATGCCTAATTGGATTTCAACTCGATGGTGTTTCCTGTCCAGCTGGCAGCACCTCCCATTCAATAATACCTCTCAGAGAAAGAAAGAAAGAGAGAGAGAGAGAGAGAGGGAGAGGGAGAGAGAAAGAGAAAGAGAGAGGGAATTCAGGGAAGATGAACAGAGACTTAGTGTCTCTATGTATGCGTGTTTGTTCGTTAAAAGTTTAACGGGTGGAACCGGAGTCGGTCACAAGAGATGCTTTGTGGGTTTCCAAACAGAAAACCTTATCAAAAGTGATTGTTCCCTGGTTGAGAGTGAGAGGAGAGTGATATTGAGTGAGAGAAAGAGAGAGAGAGTCCAAGATGGTGAAAGTGCCAGAGAGAGAGAACGAGAGAAAGTGGAAGGGAGAGAGAAGGAAAGAAAGCTAAGACAGGCTGCAAGCTATACTAATGACGGTTGAGATGGAGAACGTCACAGAGAAAGAGAGAAAGAAAGCCAAGACAGGATACAAGCGGTACTGATGAAGTCTGTGGACAGTCATGATTACTATCGATTCAGAGCCAGATTAGGAGCCGTCTTATCACGATCCACAGACAGATAGACAGAAAGACAGACAGGGATATCCCAACCATGATTTTAAGTACTGATCTCACGTTATTACGATGCATTTGCTTCACTTAAAAAGCAACCTCTGGATATCCACATGATGTCTTTGTTCATTTCTTAAAGGTTAGTGTGCATTTGAATCACTGAGGCTGGAGGCTTATATCTCCCGACACTAACTTTAAGCTTCAGCTTACCAATCACCTGTACACAGCCCATCTGTAAATAGTCCACCCAACGACCTCATCCCCATACTGTTATTTATTTTTGCTCTTTTGCACCCCAGTATCTCTACTTGCACATCATCATCTGCACATCTATCGCTCCAGTGTTAATACTAAAATGAAATTATTTCGCCACTATGGCCTATTTATTGCCTTACCTCCCTAGTCTTACCACATTTGCACACACTGTGTATAGATGTTTCTATTTTGTTATTGACCGTACGTTTGTTTATCCCATGTGTAACTCGGTGTTGTTTTTGTCGTACTGCTTTGCTTTATCTTGGCCAGGTCGCAGGCAGTTGTAAATGAGAACTTGTTCTCAACTGCCTAGCTGGTTAAAGAAAGGTAAGAAGAAAAACATTGCATATACATTTTTAGTATCCTGTTTTGAATGTACACTTTTTTTTACACTATAAAACCTCATAAACAACTTTTTAAAAACAAACATCCTTTATCTATCACACTGCTGGAAAATGTTAACAATGCTGAATGTCATTTTTTATTTAAAAAATGATTTAACGATTGACTACATCAATGTCCGCTGCTGGCCTATGTTTGTACTGTATTGTGGAGAAATGCTATAATGATCAGCCTTTCCTCCTCAATAAAACAGCCAGCTGTTATTTCCTCTTCGACATCTCGTCTCCTGTGCTGCTGCGCCCTCCAATAAAACCCGCTTTAAAATTCCTCCCTCACTACAACCCCCTCCAATATCCTGTCCTTTTCTCTTTCTCCCCCTTGGCCAATTCGCGTTCACTCTTTCTCTGCCGCCTTCCCCTTCTCTTGGGCCCCTGCTCCCTCTGCTCTCCTTTCACTCTCCACAGTCCCCCCTTCTTCACCTCTTCACCCCCTGCACCCCTCTCTCTCCATTTCCTCTCCTCCTTCCGTCGCTCCTCTTTTGGTGCATGTGTTGTCAGAGGAGGCTGGAGTAGGTAGGAGGCCTAGCTTAGCTGCATTAGCTCTATGCATTATTAATCTGCCCTGCATTTTATGTGGGTCTGGGTCTTTTTCCGAGCTGCGCACTGGGGACCAGGCCTGGTGAAAGAGCACTGTGTTTGGGACACAGGGCCTGGTGATGGAGCTGCGTGTCAGGGCCATTCAGGGAACAGGAGCCCCTGAAATGAGAGAATAGAGAGGCACTAAAGGAGTGTTTAATCATGTGTCTTTATTCGATAAGGCAAAGATTTATTCAGACTCAGCGCGCCACTATATTAGATTTGCCTTTGTAGAAGTGCACAGAGCATATGGTCTGAGCATATTTTGCTCACTTCAGCTATTCACAGTTGACGTTTGTATAAAAGAGTTGTCCTCCTTGTATTATTGCTGTAGCCTTGTTTGTCTGGGATCCTCGGGGATTAGCTTCTTTCAACCGCAGTGGAATTCACAGTCTTTCCTCTAGCAGTTTCTAAAAGGGGCTAGTTGGTCCGTCTCTGAACTGGGTTGATATGCAATTTTAATTCAGACAACCAGACACAGTTAGAGTGCCTCTTCTCCATCACACCATGATGTGCTTTTCAGGCTACACTGCTTAGATTGCAGCACGGAGGCCTGGGGGTGGGGAAAACAGTAGTGGCCTCTTTAATAAAAAAACACAATTCTGCTTGTACTGGTTCTAACAGGAGGATAAAGACTAAATGTCTGCTTGTTCAGTCATTTTATTATGACAAACACGTTATGATGACATAGCACTTTTGAATTATATCACTTCACCCAGAAAAGGTCATTGTTTTGCGAAAGGAATCGAAAGGCAATGACAGTGTAACTGATTGATTTGTTGTTCCATTCTGCACAGGTGACTACGGGTATTAAAAAATCTGATTGGTTCTGATCACAGGGGCCCTCCTCCACCTCTTCTCGGCTAATCCTGATGGGACTCCGGAGCTGATGTCACAGAAGGCAAGAGGGTTTTCCTGTTTGGGAATCCAGAAGAGACAATCCATACCACGGTGAGTGACAGACAGACGGACGGACGGACGGACGGACGGACGGACGGACGGACGGTAGGTAGGTAGGTAGGTAGGTAGGTAGGTAGGTAGGTAGGTAGGTATCTGTTCATAGCACCTTCAATAAATGTTTCAATACTTTGAGGTGGCTTCTTCATCTCTCTCCTTAACGACTTCAGTATATTTTAATATATTAACATTAGCATAACAATCTATATGCTCCTATTTGCCGATCGCTGTTGGATTATTTGAGAGAGTTTAAGGAGTGAGTAATGAGATACAAAAGTTCATTGTGTTATTTTGCCAAAAAGTCTGAAAATTCATGCTGTATTGTATAGCCAACATAGGTTAAAAAAAGGCAGTCTGCTAAGAGAGTTGGGTCAGCAGTGAACACACTCCTCCAGTGATCCGGGTGATCATGTATTTATGGATGGTGTCTGCAGCAGCAAAGAGAAACTATCACCCAAGATTTTTTTTTTTTTATTTTTATTTCACCTTTATTTAACCAGGTAGGCTAGTTGAGAACAAGTTCTCATTTGCAACTGCGACCTGGCCAAGATAAAGCATAGCAGTGTGAACAGACAACACAGAGTTACACATGGAGTAAACAATTAGCAAGTCAATAACACAGTAGAAAAAAATGGGCAGTCTATATACAATGTGTGCAAAAGGCATGAGGAGGTAGGCGAATAATACAATTTTGCAGATTAACACTGGAGTGATAAATGATCAGATGGGCATGTACAGGTAGAGATATTGGTGTGCAAAAGAGCAGAAAAGTAAATAAATAAAAACAGTATAAAAACAGTATGGGAATGAGGTAGGTGAAAAAGGGTGAGCTATTTACCTATAGACTATGTACAGCTGCAGCGATCGGTTAGCTGCTCGGATAGCTGATGTTTGAAGTTGGAGAGGGAGATAAAAGTCTCCAACTTCAGCGATTTTTGCAATTCGTTCCAGTCACAGGCAGCAGAGTACTGGAACGAAAGGCGGCCAAATGAGGTGTTGGCTTTAGGGATGATCAGTGAGATACACCTGCTGGAGCGCGTGCTACGGATGGGTGTTGCCATCGTGACCAGTGAACTGAGATAAGGCGGAGCTTTACCTAGCATGGACTTGTAGATGACCTGGAGCCAGTGGGTCTGGCGACGAATATGTAGTGAGGGCCAGCCGACTAGAGCATACAAGTCGCAGTGGTGGGTGGTATAAGGTGCTTTAGTGACAAAACGGATGGCACTGTGGTAGACTGCATCCAGTTTGCTGAGTAGAGTGTTGGAAGCCATTTTGTAGATGACATCGCCGAAGTCGAGGATCGGTAGGATAGTCAGTTTTACTAGGGTAAGCTTGGCAGCGTGAGTGAAGGAGGCTTTGTTGCGGAATAGAAAGCCGACTCTGGATTTGATTTTTGATTGGAGATGTTTGATGTGAGTCTGGAAGGAGAGTTTGCAGTCTAGCCAGACACCTAGGTACTTATAGATGTCCACATATTCAAGGTTGGAACCATCCAGGGTGGTGATGCTAGTCGGGCATGCGGGTGCAGGCAGCGATCGGTTGAAAAGCATGCATTTGGTTTTACTCGCGTTTAAGAGCAGTTGGAGGCCACGGAAGGAGTGCTGTATGGCATTGAAGCTCGTTTGGAGGTTGGATAGCACAGTGTCCAATGACGGGCCGAAAGTATATAGAATGGTGTCGTCTGCATAGAGGTGGATCAGGGAATCGCCCGCAGCAAGAGCAACATCATTGATATATACAGAGAAAAGAGTCGGCCCGAGAATTGAACCCTGTGGCACCCCCATAGAGACTGCCAGAGGACCGGACAGCATGCCCTCTGATTTGACACACTGAACTCTGTCTGCAAAGTAATTGGTGAACCAGGCAAGGCAGTCATCCGAAAAACCGAGGCTGTTGAGTCTGCCGATAAGAATTTGGTGATTGACAGAGTCGAAAGCCTTGGCGAGGTCGATGAAGACGGCTGCACAGTACTGTCTTTTATCGATGGCGGTTATGATATCATTTAGTACCTTGAGTGTGGCTGAGGTGCACCCGTGACCGGCTCGGAAACCAGATTGCACAGCGGAGAAGGTACGGTGGGATTCGAGATGGTCAGTGACCTGTTTGTTGACTTGGCTTTCGAAGACCTTAGATAGGCAGGGCAGGATGGATATAGGTCTATAGCAGTTTGGGTCCAGGGTGTCTCCCCCTTTGAAGAGGGGGATGACTGCGGCAGCTTTCCAATCCTTGGGGATCTCAGACGATATGAAAGAGAGGTTGAACAGGCTGGTAATAGGGGTTGCGACAATGGCGGCAGATAGTTTCAGAAATAGCGGGTCCAGATTGTCAAGCCCAGCTGATTTGTACGGGTCCAGGTTTTGCAGCTCTTTCAGAACATCTGCTATCTGGATCTGGGTAAAGGAGAACCTGGAGAGGCTTGGGTGAGGAACTACGGGGGGGCGGAGCTGTTGGCCGAGGTTGGAGTAGCCAGGCGGAAGGCATGGCCAGCCGTTGAGAAGTGCTTATTGAAGTTTTCGATAATCATGGATTTATCGGTGGAGACCGTGTTTCCTAGCCTCAGTGCAGTGGGCAGCTGGGAGGAGGTGCTCTTGTTCTCCATAGACTTCACAGTGTCCCAGAACTTTTTGGAGTTGGAGCTACAGGATGCAAACTTCTGCCTGAAGAAGCTGGCCTTAGCTTTCCTGACTGACTGCGTGTATTGGTTCCTGACTTCCCTGAACAGTTGCATATCACGGGGGCTATTCGATGCTATTGCAGTCCGCCACAGGATGTTTTTGTGCTGGTCGAGGGCAGTCAGGTCTGGAGTGAACCAAGGGCTGTATCTGTTCTTGGTTCTGCATTTTTTGAACGGAGCATGCTTATCTAAAATGGTGAGGAAGTTACTTTTAAAGAATGACCAGGCATCCTCAACTGACGGGATGACTTCCTGACGAGGGAGGGAGGGAGGGAGGGGAGGGAGGGAGGAGAGGGAGAGGGAGAGGGAGAGGGAGAGGGAGAGAGAGAGAGAGAGAGAGAGAGAGAGAGAGAGAGAGAGAGAGAGAGAGAGAGAGAGAGAGAGAGAGAGAGAGAGAGAGAGAGAGAGAGAGAGAGAGAGAGAGAGAGAGAGAGAGAGAGAGAAAAAAGGGGAGAGGGACAGGTTTCACCTGAGTCAACACTGCAGCATGGATACACACACATACTAACAGATCCATCTGTAAGTGCACACACACATTGATATTGTCTCCTGTGTATATTTGCTACAAGAAAGAGTTTGGTCTGGACAGCTTCATCTCTCCCACTCTGCTCAGAAACATGAGAGAGAAGGACGTCTCTCATGAGACACAATTTTCCCTAACTTTAACTCTAATCCTAACACTAATTCTAACCTTAACCCTAAGCCCCCTAGATATAGCATTTGCCCTTGTGGGGACTAACAAAATGTCCCCAGTTGGTCAAACATTTTTTGTTTACTATTATTGTGGGGACTTCTGGTCCCCACAAGAATAGTTAAACACGTCCGCACACACACCTGATCAGCACAGTGTCCATCTCAGATTGATCGAACAGGTTTCGATAATGTGTGTCTCAGAAGTAGCCGGTCTTTCAGGCCCAGCTGTCAAAAGCGAGTCACCCCTCATCCACATCAGTCTGGATCAATCCGAGTCAACGGGGTGCCAAAGTTACACCCTGTCCAGGTCCTCTCCCGAAAGAGGACAGGATCCTCTTATAGACCCACAGCATTGGCTTCAATGAGGGCAAAGCCAGAGGGCTAGCCTTAGCTGTAGCACCTAAGAGCCTTCACTTCAATGGGGATGACGTTAGCAGACAGGACTAGCCTTCGCTTAGCGCCTACGCCCATTCATTCCGATTGGTAGGATGTTAGCGGCCTGGCATAGCGTGTGAGAGCATTCACCTTACATTTTTCACGGGTCTAGTCTAGCTGTCAGCACTTTCAGTGTACTGTAGCGAAGGACTGAACAAGTCGTCTCACTCTACAGTTTCTGTAGAAAATATCTTTGTTGAATTAGTCCTCCTTCCCCCGATTGATCAGCGAGAGAAATGCAAACGGTCTGCTGCGCATCATTCAGAACCTGAGCCAGTGAACATTAAGTCTGATTTCACCAGCTAATCCCTCTGATTGATAGAACTGTCTTGTCTTTGGCATCATTAAAATGGAAGACTTATTTATCAAATAACTCTGTAATTATTGTTACGCGATTAAACTGATTAATCATGTAATTGTAATTAACTAGGAAGCCGGGGCACCAAGGAAAATATTCAGATTACAAAGTTATAATTTTCCTAATATAACTTTCAGATATTTTAATATCTGATCAATTAGTCTTCGAATTAATTAATTATTCTTTACCTCACGTTAGTCTCATTCCAAACGTCGTAAATTGTTGGTTATCTGCACGAACCCAGTCTTCACTATGAGTCATCATTACATCAATTGTCTTAAATAATTTATTTACTAACTCAGTCATTCACAGAAATGCATAAACAAATGGTAGATAGTTACAAGGAAATGATAACAGAGTTTCCCTAGTGGGATAAACTGGTATCGCGGCTTGGGGGACAAGAAGGGAAGTGGGGGTCAACTGAGATGAGACACTACAAAGTTGATAATTATAACAATTGAAATGCTAATTTGCTCATTCGGGAATAATTGCAATCAATATATATATTTACCCTCAGTGTGTCGTCGGGATCTCTGTTGAAAAGTTTGTTTCTGTTGGAGAGTTTGTCCACCCTCTCTCTCTGAGGTGGTTAGAATGGATAGTTCAGAGTGACATTCATTCATGTCGTTATAGAATAGTTTCGGTGGTTGTCGGTCTTCTCATTCAATGATACCGAATTCCTAGCTGCAGACTAGTAATTAATATCAAAGACTTGTTCTTATTCTGTCGGTATCGATAGTCTAAAAGTTTAACCACGTGGGATGGTTAAAAGATTCAGCAATCTACTCAAACCCTTATTTCCCTCTTTGATAGAGGTACTGGTCTGGTCTCAAACCTTGGCCCTCTTGTTATCGAGGTAAGCTGGTCTAGTGATAGAAAACCCAGGTGGGGGTTTTATTCGGAACATTGAAAAGGGCTGTCTCATGACGCCAGGTCCTGTCTGTGCCCCTGGGGGCGTGCCAATGACTTAGTGAAGCTTTAAACAGAAATACAATTCTCTCACATTATCATCTAATAGCATCGCGTCATTTCACAAATAGTATCATCTTTACTCATTAATTTTATACAACAATTAGATGTAAGCCTCATAACTGAGACTATTGTATAAACAGAGTTATGTTAATGTGGCCGTATTGTCTCTCATGAGTTTCACAAAATTGTACCAAACGGACCAGTTTGTAGCTGGATTCTTCACCGATCTTTTATACATTCTCCAGAACATAAATATTGTTCGGACCTCCAGTTCTGTGAGGTGGAAGAAATTCCTTTGTTTCTCTCTACGAAAACTCACTCTCTATATACTGTCTGGCCATGAGGCAGGATTCTCCTCCAGGAATTCACGACCTGAGGTGCACCAGCCTGTAGGAGAGACAGAGAGAGAGGGTGATGGTGCAGAGGGAGGGAGAATAGTGCTCGCTGTACCCAAAGAGGGCAACGTCATGACAGAACATGAGCCTGAAGTTGGCAGTTACTTTCTTCCTCTTCAGTCAGCTCCATGGCCATTGCATGGCAGGGCACGCGTGACAAGACAAGGAGGTTGGCTGAAGCACAGACACTCAGACTGAACCGGACTAATAGCACTCAGGTGCTTGAGTTACTGAAGCAGAACGAGCAGACCGGACGGAGGTTTTTGAAACAGACAGTCAGACCGCGTTAAACAACGGTTTCACTCTGAGCTTGAGGAAAGTCTACCGTGTTTTTGTGGAAGTGATTAGCTTCAGCTCTCTCTCTCTCTCTCTCTCTCTCTCTCTCTCTCTCTCTCTCTCTCTCTCTCTCTCTCTCTCTCTCTCTCTCTCTCTCTCTCTCTCTCTCTCTCTCTCTCTCTCTCTCTCTCTCTCTCTCTCTCTCTCTAACTCAGCCTGCAGCAGCAGGGTTACATACAGGAAGTTCATTCACTCTCTAACTCAGCCTATGAGGGTTCATAGTTCATTCACCTCACAGTATGATCTATTAATTACAGTGGTGATGGTCAAGCTAGATCTTTATTGAATGCGAACATTAGAGACAGACAATACAACACGGATGTCAACAAATTAACAATAGATTGATTTTATTGAACAGATTATGCAATTGAAATTCACTTTACCCAGACTTTGCCGGTCTATGTCCAGTTTTAGCATCATACCGAACCCAGACTGTCCCGACTGTATCTACACGACTAACACAAGTTTGGATCCTCTATTAAGTTGTAATTACCCAGTGCAGTCAAAGATGTGATTTTCTTGTATTGTATATATATTTCCACACTATGAGGTTGGAGTTACACTGTGAAATACTGCCTGACATTTCGGCCTGTTATTTTGGTGGGATGGAGTTTTGGCCTACTTGGTGACATCACCAGGCAATAAATTGGTTAATAGACCAACAAGAGAGAAAGTTACAAACCGCTCTGCCAATAACGGCTAGCTTTCAGTTTCCCCCTGCTTACTCAGACCACTCCCAGACAGTCCTAGCAAAGCTCTTGCTTGAGAAATTGCTCTTTGCTAAGAAGCTATTTTTGTGTCGTTTTGACCATTTTAATTGAAGACGATCACAGTGATTTAATTGTTACCCAAGAAAATGATTTGATATTGAGATAAAAACAGCTGCATTGGACCTTTAACATCAGAGACATCAAATAAAACATGTCAGTGAATTATCAGAGGAGGAATACGCGCAAGGTGAGGAGGGCTATTGATTGGCTGTTGGGGAGGAAACAGTGTCGAGCGGTGTTGTTGGCAATGAGTTGTGGTCGGACTGAACGAATGCTGACCACATTCATCTGGGATTTGATTAAAACACAAGGACCTCTCTCCCTCCTCCTCCTCCTCCTCCTTTCTATACCTTCATCCCTTGTTCCCAGCCCTCTCACGTCCCCGCATAAAGGGCAGGCTGAACAGAAAGTGCACTACTGCAAAGTTGTCAATAGTGATACATACAGAGGCAAGCAGCGTTTCTGTGTGTGTGTGTGTTCCTTCTTAAAGTGGCACTGCCAGCATTTTAGCATGTCCTATATAATCCTATAAGCCTGGTGGTCCCGTGTGTCACATCTTGTTGAGTGTGACGTGTTTCGTCTTGTTCATGCAGAGTTGAATACCCTTCTGACGCCCTCCTCCCTCTACCTTGTTCATATATCTGATTATTCGTGGTATCCAGGGCAAGTGACAACCTCTGCAATATAAACATGATGAAATCAATATGCAGATCTGGCACATAATTGTGGTACCAAGTGGAATGTCCAACACAGCATCACACTAAAAAGCTCTCTCTTTCTTTTTCTCCTTGCATTTGATGCCTTCTGTTTCCCTTATCAGTCTCTCTCTCTCTCTCTCTCTCTCATCTCTCATCTCTGTGTGTAGTTAAATGGAGGAGAAGGAGAGGAGTAGGAGCCGGTCTCCGTCTCGTAGCCGTAGGGCCAGCCGGGTGCAGCAGGTGGTGGGCACGTTGATCAGACGCACCCGAGAATCACTCAGCAGGTACAGTATCAACAAACACATGCACACACACATATACACTGACCAAACAATGTCAAAGATTTGACTGAGTTACAGTTCATATAAGGAAATCGGTCAATTGAAATACATTCATTAGGCCCTAATCTATGGATTTCACCAGATTTGCATCTGTTGGTCACAGATACCTTAAAAAAGGGTAGGGGTGTGGATCAGAGTTGATCAGGCTGTTGATTGTGGTCAGTGGAATGTTGTCCCACTCCTCTTCACTGGCTGTGCAAACTTGCTGGACATTGGCGGGAACTGGAACACGCTGTCCTACACGTCGATCCAGAGCATCCCAAACATGCTTAATGGGTGACATCTCTGGTGAGCATGCAGGCCACGGAAGAACTGGGACATTTTCAGATCCTTACGACATGGGGTTGTGCATTATCATGCTGAAACATGAGGTGATGGCAGCAGAGGAATGGGATGACAAAGGGCCTCAGAATCTTGTCACGGTATCTCTGTGCATTCAAATTGCCATCGATAAAATGCAATTGTGCTCGTTGTCCGTAGCTTATGCCTGCCCATACCATAACCCCACCGTCACCATGAGTCACTCTGTTCATAACGCTGACTTCAGCTAACCGCTCGCCCACTCGATGCCGTACACATTTGTCTGCCATCAGCCTGGTACAATTGAAACTGGGATTCATCCGTGAAGAGCACATTTCTCCAGCGTGCCAGTGGCCATCAAAGGTGAGCATTTACCCACTGAAGCCGGTTACGACGCCGAACTGCAGTCTGGTTAAGACCCTGGTGAGGACGACAAGCTCGCCGACTTGCTTCCCTGAGACCGTTTCTGACAGTTTGTGCAGAATTTCTTCGGTTTTGCAAACCCACAGTTTCATCAGCTGTCCGGTTGGCTGGTCTCAGATGATCCCGCAGGTGAAGAAGCCGAATGTGGAGGTCCTGGGCTGGCTTGGTTACACGTGGTCTATGGTTGTGAGGCCGGTTGGACGTACTGCCAAATTCTCTAAAACAGCTCTGGTGGACAATCCTGCAGTCAGCATGCCAATTGTACACTCCCTCAAGACTTGAGATATCTGTGACATTGTGCTTAGTGACAAAACTGCACATTTTAGAGTGACCTTCTATTGCCCCCAGCACAAAGTGCACCAGTGTAATGATCATGCTGTTTAATCAGCTTTGTGATATGCCATACCTGTCAGGTGGATGGATTATCTCGGCAAAGGAGAAATGCTCGCTAACAGGAATGTAAACAAATTTGTGAACGAAAACTTGAGAGAAATATGTTTTCTGTGCATATGGAACATTTCTGAGATGTTTAAATTTCAGCTCATGAAACATGGGACCAACACTTTACAGGTTGCATTTATATTTTTTGTTCAGTGCATCTATATATATTTACATGAAATATGTAGAAGCGAGAAGGAGAGGGATGACTAGCCACTTTGTAGCGAGTCTAATTTCATGTTTAACACAAAGACTTAACTCACATAGTCTCACACCAGCTGCTCTGCCACTCTCAATAACCCCTGACCTCTAACCCCTGTTTAAACCCTGTTTGACCTCTCAGAGAGCGGATCCTTGGCGATGGGAGGTCCAACCGGTCAGCCAGCGTGTCCAGTCAGAACTTCCCGGTGAGGCTAACGGTTCAGATCGTCAGAGACCCGGTGTTGGACTCCAGAGGTCATGGGTTCACCCTCTCCAAACAGCACCCCCTGCTGGTCAGGGACGTGGCTACAGGTACGCTGTGTGTGTTGTTGTTGTTGACTAGATAGCCTACTCTGTACTCACTAAGTCTAGGGGTTCTAGGTTTGCCTAATGGTTCTGTAACTGGAATGATCGTGTCCATTAATGTGAGAAGGAAGCGTATGTGACCAGGGGTTGAGTGCATGTACCCAGGAGACACCTGCCTTACCTAGGTCAAGGGCCTTGACTCCTCTTGGTTGGCCAGCGCAAGAGGATTATCATTTGTTCAGATGGTGACGAAAACCAATATGTACAAAAAGGAGAAATACCAAAGGCATGCCCAAATTAAAGACTCGACAACAAACGAAAGGCCTCGTGGCCACCAAACAAACAAGCAGCTTCACGGCTTTGCAAGCTGGGACACTGACTGACCAACCCCTTAATTGGCAGCACCTGCCCATATCAAGGCTTGGCAGCACAACACAGGCAGATAGGCTAGGAGAGAGGCTGGCAGAGAGACTAGTAGAGAGGCTGGCAGAGAGACTAGTAGAGAGGCTGGCAGAGAGGCTAGTAGAGAGGCTGGCAGAGAGGCTAGTAGAGAGACTGGCAGAGAGGCTGAGTGTGGGTGTGGTAGTTATCGTGAACTGTAATGTGTTGTCTAAACCTATTCCATGACAGTGTGTGTTTGTTTGTACTAGGACATGATGCGGTGGTACATATCAGTGATTTATTTTATCTATGACGTTGTTTCTGTAAATTAAACGTGTCTCTACGTCCCAATGAGTTTTTTTTACGGCGTGTCTATGTCTGTAAGTTGTTATGTCTGTTTGTCTGAAACAGTGTCCACCCCCCTGCTGCTCCTGTCTTGGTTGGACCAGGTCCAAGGAAAAAATATTTGATTTGAAAAATAGATTTGATCTCAATGAGACTAACCTGGATAAATAAAGGCTGAGTAGAAAGGAAATAAATCAAATGAGAGAGAGAGAGAGAGAGAGAGAGAGAGAGAGAGAGAGAGAGAGAGAGAGAGAGAGAGAGAGAGAGAGAGAGAGAGAGAGAGAGAGAGAGAGAGAGAGAGAGAGAGAGAGAGAGAGAGAGAGAGAGAGAGAGAGAGAGAGAGAGAGAGAGAACCCATATTTATGCTTATTCATTTTATCTTGTGTCCTTTAACTATTTGTACATATATATATAATATGACATTTGTAATGTCTTTACTGTTTTGAAACTTCTGTATGTGTAATGTTTACTGTTAATTTTAGTTGTTTTTCACTTTATATATTCACTTTGTATGTTGTCTACCTCACTTGCTTTGGCAATGTTAACACATTTTTCCCATGCCAATAAAGCCCTTGAATTGAATTGAATTGAGAGAGAGTGAGTGAGTGAGTGAGTGAGTGAGTGAGTGAGTGAGAGAGCTCTCCCTCAAGTATGGCCACCTGCTTCATCATGCCACGGTAGACCCGCCCACAACAGGACAGATTTAGAATGCCAGGCGCCGTGCCAAAGAAGCCACACAATAGAGCCACCTGCTCATCCTTCTTAGATCTGATCACTCATTCACCCTTCATTTAGGTGGAGAAGCACACGCACACACATTGTTACAATATTTGAGAGGCGCACAACGATGCAGTACGGAGCTCAATTTGGCCTCTGCGTACCTCCGGAGGCGCCGCAATTGCGTCACACCCTCCATAAGGCGCCTCCCACCACATTTTCGGATCACGGGTAAATTGTCTCTTAGGTTTAGCAGTGTGGTTAAGGTTAGGATTAAGGTTAGGGTTAGGTTTAAAATACAATTGTATGACTTGGTGGCTGTGCAAGCTAGTAACCACTCTGCAGAGCTGCCTCCAGAACAAGACTCATGAGGGAAAACGCTAACCTGCGAGTCGATTGTAGGGATCAGGATATTGACAGCGCTGGCACAAAAGCACAGGAGAGGGTTGGCAAACCTGGCGTTGTGAAAGAGGGAGAGTGAGACACTGAGTGTGAGTGTGTGTGTGTGTGTGAGTGTGTGTGTGTGTGTATTTGTGCGACGGTGCCATATTGCTGTCAGTGGTATGGAGAGTGGGATCAGGGACAGTGCTTTGCTGGGCAGGCTTTGGTATGTGTGTGTTGTGTGTGTGTGTGTGTGTGTGCGCGTGTGTGTGTGTGTGTGCGTGTGTGTGGGTGTGTATGGAGAGAGAGAGCAAAAGGGAGGGGGCAGCAGAGAAACTGCTGTGCCTCAGCCCTGTTCTCTGGCCTGAAGACAAATGATTATAAATAACCAACCAAAGCAAGCAGAGGAAGGCAGAGAGGCCTATTGAGAGGCCTATTGAGAGGCCTATTGAGAGGCCTATTGAGAGGCCTGTTGAGAGGCCTGTTGAGAGGACTGTTGAGAGGACTGTTGAGAGGCCTATTGAGAGGACTGTTGAGAATCTGGCAGAGAGGCTGGCAGAGAGCCCAGCAGAGAGATCGACAGAGAGACTAGTAGAGAGGCTGACAGAGAGGCTAGTAGAGAGACTGGCATATAATCTGGCAGAGTGTCTGGCAGAGAGTCTGGAAGAGAAGCTAGTAGAGAGACTGGCAGAGAGACTGGCAGAGAGGCTGGCAGAGAGGCTGGCAGAGAGGCTTGTAGAGAGTCTGGCAGAGAGGCTGGTAGAGAGGCTGGCAGAGAGGCTGGCAGAGAGGCTGGCAGAGAGGCTAGTATAGAGACTGGCAGAGAGGCTAGTAGAGAGGCTGGCAGAGAGGCTAGTAGAGAGATTGGCAGAGAAGCTAGTAGAGAGATGGCAGATAGGCTAGTAGAGAGGCTGGCAGAGAAGCTAGTAGAGATTGGTGGAGAGGCTGGTAGAGAGTCTGGTAGAGAGTCTGGTAGAGAGACTGGCAGAGAGGCTGGCAGAGATGCTGGCAGAGAGGCTTGTAGATAGTCTGGTAGAGAGACTGGCAGAGATGCTGGCAGAGAGACTGGCAGAGAGGCTTGTAGAGAGTCTGGTAGAGAGACTGGCAGAGAGGTTGGTAGAGAGGCTAGTAGAGAGGCTAGTAGAGAGGCTAGTAGAGAGGCTTGTAGAGAGACTGGCAGAGAGGCTAGTAGAGAGGCTACTAGAGAGGCTAGTAGAGAGGCTAGTAGAGAGTCTGGTAGAGGGACTGGCAGAGAGGCTAGTAGAGAGGCTAGTAGAGAGGCTAGTAGAGAGGCTAGTAGAGAGGCTAGTAGAGAGTCTGGCAGAGAGGCTAGTAGAGAGGCTTGTAGAGAGTCTGGTAGAGAGACTGGCAGAGAGGCTGGAATTAATGATACCCCCCCCAGGGGAGCTACTGTAAGCACATGTGACTGTGTTGAATTATATAACAAACACTCTCTTCCGTGTGTGTAGGTGGCCCAGCGGATGGCATACTGTACCCTGGAGACCAGGTGTTACAGATCAATGACCTGGTGGCAGATGATCTCAACTATGAACAGCTGCAAGACGTCACTAGGTAAATAACTTTGTTTCTTCTGTCCCTTACTCTGTTTTCTCCCTCTGTTTCTCAGTCTCTATATTCTAACTAGATAGTAGTGTAGTTAGTGACTCCCTTCCAGTGTATTCAGTTCTGAAAGCATACTATCATATGTGCATGTGAGCGTGTCAGGTCAAGCGTGTCAGGTCAAGCGTGTCAGGTCAAGCGTGTCAGGTCAAGCGTGTCAGGTCAAGTGTGTCAGGTCAAATGTCAGTGTAGTGAAAATGCCTACATGACTGCTGGACAGAAACATATTGTCTCTGTGTTTCTTCAGGGACTTAGAGGACGCTGTCACAATGACAATCTTAAGGCACATGACAGTAAGTGTGTGTGTGCGTGTGCGTGTGTCTGTGTGTGTGTGTGCGCTTGTGCGTATTTGAATGTGTGTGTGTGTTAATGATGGCATAACGTCGTCTTCCTGTGTGTCAAGGGTCCTAAGTCGTCCATCATGTCGGCGGAGAAGAGGGCTCGTCTGAGGAGTAACCCGATCAAAGTGCGCTTCGCAGAGGAAGTGGTCGTTAACGGTCACACTCAGGTCAGGACCTCACACACGCTCTCTCTCTCTCTGTCTCTCTCTCTCTCCCACTCTCTCCCTCTCTGTCTCTCTCTGTCTCCCTTTCTCTCTCTCTCTCTCTCTCCCACTCTCTCCCACTCTCTCCCACTCTCTCCCACTCTCTCTCTCCCACTCTCTCTCTCTCCCTCTCTCTCTCTCTCTCTCTCTCTCTCTCTCTCTCTCTCTCTCTCTGCCTCTCTCTCTCTCTCTCTGCCTCTCTCTCTCTCTCTCTCTCTCTCTCTCTCTCTCTCTCTCTCTCTCTCTCTCTCTCTCCCTCTCTCTCTCTCCCACTCTCTATGTCTCCCTTTCTCTCTCTCTCTCTGCCTCTCTCTCTCTCTCTCCCTCTCTCTCTCTCTCTCACTCTCTCTCTGTCTCCCTTTCTCTCTCTCTCTGCCTCTCTCTCCCTCCCTCTCTCTGCCTCTGTCTCTCTCTCTCTCTGTCTGTCTCTCTATCTGTCTCTGTATCCCCTTTCTCTCTCTCTCTCTGTCTCTGTCTCCCTCTCTCTGTGTCTGTCTCCCTCTCCCTGTCTCCCTGTCTCTGTCTCCCTGTCTCTCTCTCCCTCTCTCTGTCTCCCTGTCTCTCTCTCTCTCTCTCTCTCTCTCTCTCTCTCTCTCTCTCTCTCTCTGTCTCTCTGTCTCTCTCTCTCTCTCTCTCTCTCTCCCTCTCTCTGTCTCTCTGTCTCTCTCTCTCTCTCTCTCTCTCCTCTCTCTCTCTCTCTCTCTCTCTCTCTCTCTCTCTCTCTCTCTCTCTCTCTCTCTCTCTCTCATATTCAATTTGTTTTCTTCCTGCAGGGAAACTCTCTTCTGTTCCTGCCCAACGTTCTGAAGGTCTACCTGGAGAACGGACAGACCAAGGCCTTCAAGTTCGACGCCACCACCACCATCAAGGTACGGACATAACATTTAGAGTATGTTACCTACAAATATCACCCATGCGTGTAAACCTGTGTCATCTGCATGCCCCAGTTGCCCACAAGCGCTGACACACAGTATCCAGTTGTCAAGTAACATGAAGACAGCAAAACTAAGACCTAACTGGGTCGCTTTGTTTGCAGGACATCGTTTTGACTCTGAAGGACAAGTTGTCCATCTGCTGCATTGAGTACTTTGCTCTGGTGCTGGAACTGCAGTATAGCATCACCAAGCTACTGCTCCTGCACGAGGACGAGCTTATACACAAGGTGAGTAGAACACAGACACACGTGCAACCGCACACATGCAATCACACACACATCTCACCCACACATCCACCCTGTGTTTTACGAGTGCAGTCAGTCAAACAGTAGTAATCTCTAAATCACAGGTCTCCAACAGGTAGATTGTGAGCGGCAAGTCATTCGCCAAGCTATTTTTTTTTATGTGTTCCTTCGCAAACTGTCATGCCAGACCGACACATTCCTCTCTTTCTAAATGCAAAATTAAAGGGTAATTACACACAAAAATCAAAACATGTTCGTTTTGTCCCCCTTCAAAATTCATCTGAAAATATAATTTTATGGGGCACTCTTAAATGTGTTTAAGAGTGTGTGGGGGGTCGAGGTAATATGTACATCAAATCAAATTTATTTGTCACATACACATGGTTAGCAGATGTTAATGCGAGTGTAGCGAAATGCTTGTGCTTCTAGTTCCGACAATGCAGTAATAACCAACAGGTAATCTAACCTAACAATTCCAAAACTACTACCTTATACACACAAGTGTAAAGGGATAAAGAATATGTACATAAAGATATATGAATGAGTGATGGTACAGAACGGCATAGGCAAGATGCAGTAGATGGTATCGAGTACAGTATATACATATGAGATGAGTAATGTAGGGTATGTAAACATTATATTAAGTAGCATTGTTTAAAGTGGCTAGTGATACATTTTTACATCCATTTCCATTATTAAAGTGGCTGCAGTTGAGTCAGTGTGTTGGCAGCAGCCCCTCAATGTTAGTGGTGGCTGTTTAACAGTCTGATGGCCTTGAGATAGAAGCTGTTTTTCAGTCTCTCGGTCCCAGCTTTGATGCACCTGTACTGACCTCGCCTTCTGGATGATAGCGGGGTGAACAGGCAGTGGCTCAGGTGGTTGTTGTCCTTGATGATCTTTATGGCCTTCCTGTGACATCGGGTGGTGCAGGTGTCCTGGAGGGCAGGTAGTTTGCCCCCGGTGATGCGTTGTGGCATAACTCTACCTACATGTAGGTAGAGTTATTAAAGTGACTACGCATAGATAATAACTGAGAATAGCAGCAGTGTAAAATGGGGGGGCAGCAATGCAAATAGTCTGGGTAGCCATTTGATTAGATGTTCAGGAGTCTTATGCCTTGGGGGTAGAAGCTGTTTAGAAGCCTCTTGGACCTAGACTTGGTGCTCCGGTACCGCTTGCCATGCGGTAGCAGAGAGAACTGTCTATGACTCGGGTGGCTGGAGTCTTTAACAATTTTCAGGGCCTTCCTCTGACACCCCGCCTTGTATAGAGGTCCTGGATGGCAGGAAGCTTGGCCCCGGTGATGTACTGGGCCGTACGCACTACCCTATGTAGTGCCTTGCGGTCGGAGGCCGAGCAGTTGCCGTTACTTTACCAGGTATATTGACAGAAAACGCATCTCTTACACCAAGGACCCAGAGAAAAGTTGCAGGGTAGAGTAGAGAAGAATGTGCCTATTTGAAAGCTACAAAAAAATATATGTAGCTCACGACATGTTTCGTTTTTTAAAAGTAGCTCTCATAATAGAAAAGGTTGGAGGCCCCTACTATTCACCTCAGTATAACCCTGTGTAATGCGTGTGTGTTTAGTCACCTCAGTATAACCCTGTGTAATGCGTGTGTGTTTGGTCACTTCAATATAACCCTGTGTAATGTGTGTGTGTTTAGTCACCTCAGTATAACCCTGTGTAATGTGTGTGTGTTTAGTCACCTCAGTATAACCCTGTGTAATGTGTGTGTGTTTGGTCACTTCAGTATAACCCTGTGTAATGTGTGTGTGTTTGGTCATCTCAGTATAACCCTGTGTAATGTGTGTGTGTTTGGTCATCTCAGTATAACCCTGTGTAATGTGTGTGTGTTTGGTCATCTCAGTATAACCCTGTGTAATGTGTGTGTGTGTTTGGTCACCTCAGTATAACCCTGTGTAATGTGTGTGTGTGTTTGGTCATCTCAGTATAACCCTGTGTAATGTGTGTGTGTTTGGTCATCTCAGTATAACCCTGTGTAATGTGTGTGTGTGTTTGGTCACCTCAGTATAACCCTGTGTAATGTGTGTGTGTGTTTGGTCACTTCAATATAACCCTGTGTAATGTGTGTGTGTTTAGTCACCTCAGTATAACCCTGTGTAATGTGTGTGTGTTTGGTCACTTCAATATAACCCTGTGTAATGTGTGTGTGTTTGGTCACTTCAGTATAACCCTGTGTAATGTGTGTGTGTTTAGTCACCTCAGTATAACCCTGTGTAATGTGTGTGTGTTTGGTCACTTCAGTATAACCCTGTGTAATGTGTGTGTGTTTGGTCATCTCAGTATAACCCTGTGTAATGTGTGTGTGTTTGGTCATCTCAGTATAACCCTGTGTAATGTGTGTGTGTTTGGTCATCTCAGTATAGCCCTGTGTAATGTGTGTGTGTGTTTGGTCACCTCAGTATAACCCTGTGTAATGTGTGTGTGTGTTTGGTCACTTCAATATAACCCTGTGTAATGTGTGTGTGTTTGGTCACCTCAATATAACCCTGTGTAATGTGTGTGTGTTTGGTCACCTCAATATAACCCTGTGTAATGTGTGTGTGTTTGGTCACCTCAATATAACCCTGTGTAATGTGTGTGTGTTTGGTCACCTCAATATAACCCTGTGTAATGTGTGTGTGTTTGGTAATCTCAATATAACCCTGTGTAATGTGTGTGTGTTTGGTCACCTCAATATAACCCTGTGTAATGTGTGTGTGTTTGGTCACCTCAATATAACCCTGTGTAATGTGTGTGTGTTTGGTAATCTCAATATAACCCTGTGTAATGTGTGTGTGTTTGGTCACCTCAATATAACCCTGTGTAATGTGTGTGTGTTTGGTAATCTCAATATAACCCTGTGTAATGTGTGTGTCTCTCCAGGTGGTGCAGAAGAAGGAGAACAGCAGCCATGACTACAAGTGTCTGTTCAGGGTTTGTTTCATTCCCAGAGACCCCCTGGATCTGCTACAGGAAGACCCAACCGCCTTCGAGTACCTCTTCCTGCAGGTGAGCCACATCTAGCTGTAGGCCTAGACTACCATCTTTCGTGTCTGTAATTATTCTGCCTTTAGTGTCTGTAATTATTCACCTGCACTCATAGCCATGAGACCCTGTTTGACTTGCACACAGGTGAGCAGAGTTTTACCGTACTCGAGTAGTCACCTTCCGCTGAGAATCAGGGTTCAGGGAGGGGCTCGCGTGTCTTTTTTGTAGAGAAACACTTTTTTTGTGGAAGGTACGACAGCTGCTTTACGTACCCCGCTCTCAACATCGTCGAGATAAATTGAGTTTCCTTGTAGGCCCATTTGGCGGGGAAACTGTGAAGCGAGCTGTAGCCTAATTCTGTTTCCGAGGCTTTTATTAGAGAATGTGAAACAAGGTGCCTAGTTGCTTCTCTTTATTAAATAATGCAGCTGTTCTTTATGCTATGGCCTAAAATACAGTTGTTCATGTGGGCAGAATATTAGGCCTATATTTTATAGCATTGGCTAGCGAATTTATTTAAAAAAGAAACACTTTTTGTCACAATGACAATAGAAATGGAAACGTTGTGGTTTTAGAGACACCAAGTAACAATAGCCTCGATGATTAAAGGGATCGGAGTTAATCTGTTACTGGGCTCTTACCATCATTACCATTGAAATTCACCCAAATCATTTTGTTTAGAAGCCCATTAGGCTCCTCATTTGTTGTCGTTAAATGTCCGGATCAATAGAAAGGAGAATACTGTTGGGCGTTCCGCACGGTAGGCCACCTCGGTCCAATCCGACGCACAGAAACACATGAAAACATCAACTCATTACATTGATGCTTTCTCTGTTAAATCTTCCAGACCCTGTTGTAAATCAAGCAGACAGTAGCACATGATCAACATAAATGTTCGGGTATTGGATTGGATCCAATGTGGATCACAACTTCACTGGCACCAGGAAAAGGTCATCAACATATTCTGGACATTCTTCCCAGACACTATTTTCCTGCACCGGCTTTTTTTTGGCGTCGCCTGCCACGTCACAAATCTTGTCATTCAGAAAATGATTTGCTGGATCAACTGATGATGGTCGACAATATCACGAGGCCGAACTAAACAGCTGGATACCAAATGCGCATCCGACAAGTAGGTCTATTAGCCTGCGCCATAGTCTATTGAAGAGCCGCCGCCAAGTTAGGTGACTCTTTCGTTCAGAGGCATTCCATTTTGGATTTGTGTATCATTTTGGGAAACTGTATTCACGGCTTAGCCCATAAATGTCAAGATGAGTATTTGATCAAGCTGCTGTGCTGCAATTAAAAGCGCACCGTCTCGTAGACTCGTCAGGATTTTGTCCCGCTGATGGCACATAAGGGGACGGAAGGACATATCAAGGAAATATCATAGGCCTGGTTTTATTATATTGATCATTCGTTTCAATGGTGCAAATTGAAAGAAAATGAATTAGGTTTAAATAACTTTTATTCACTAATTTGTGTATTAGTGGAGTTATGGACGACATTTGTATGTATGACATCTAAAAGAAAAGCAGCTGATGCAGCACATTTGTATTTATTATATCTAAAAGAAAAGCAGCTGATGCAGCACATTTGTATTTATTATATACATTATTCTGCCCATATGAACATATGAACGAGTTTACCACAAGCCAGCGGTCGTTCCCCAGACAACCGCGAACACGTGGCCGACAAAAATGTCAAATAAAACATATAGCGGAGGGGCTTTGCAGGGAGTGGTTATAGCCAAACCTGTGTCAGTGTGATTTATTTTAGAGGAAATAAAATGTGTTTCATACCTTGTGTGTGTATCATTCTACCTGTGTGTTTTTGTGTTTCATGCTATGTGTGTATATATAATGTTATATGGGTGTGTATAACACTCTCTCTCTCTGTGTGTGTGTGTGTGTGTGTGTGTGTGTGTGTGTGTGTGTGTGTGTGTGTGTGTTGTCAGAGCGTCGGGGACGTTCTACAGGAGAGGTTTGCGGTGGAGATGAAGTGTAACACTGCACTGCGTCTGGCTGCCCTGCACATGCACGAGAGACTGAACAGTATAGGCTCCACCCGGACCTCTATCAGGAGCATCACGTGAGACACGCGCACACACACACACACACACACACACACACACACACACACACACACACACACACACACACACACACACACACACACACACACACACACACACACACACACACACACACACACACACACACACACACACACACACACACACACACACACACATTGATATTGTCTTCTGTGTGTATTGTGACAGGAAAGAGTTTGGTCTGGACAGCTTCATATCTCCCACTCTGCTCA